>NC_091121.1:181469719-181769719 GCF_040183065.1 Periplaneta americana | reverse complement strand
AGACTTACCAGAGAAAAATAAGAAGAGATCACATGAAAACCGCAAAACAGGCAACTGACGCCATATTGCTCAACCTGACTGGATGGGAAACGATCAAGTGACATACCAGGATGCCCTTTCACTGGATGCTGCTGCAATTTAGCGGATTTTTTGGTTAACTAACTCACAATAGGGAGTGGGGGTGGCCATATCAGGAACATGGCCATAACAGGAGCACCCACCTTACATAATTTTGCTCCTTTGCTTTCTGGTTGCTTATATCTATGTATTTATTAGCCTAATGTTACAATTTGGCGGCAGCGATATATATAATATACAATAATACCATTACAATAATACAATAATCACAACAATAAAAAATAAATAAAATAAACCTAAAATTTATTTCTAACTATAAATAAATAGATGCAATAAACCTGGGACTATAAATAAAAACTATTCTATAATAACGCCTACAATAAGCAAAAGTAAACCTAACTTATAAGTACTTCTATTTCACCCAACTTTTACCCATCAAGTGCCAAAAACCACTTTTACAACTTAAGCTAAATGGTTTGTTATTTCGTGATAACCTTGGTAATTTCGTGATATTACATTGATAATTTCGTGAGAGGTAGAAGAATTGTGGAAAAATTCATTAAAGTCAAATGAAATTCTCATTTATTGTTACAAGACTTCAAACATAGTAATTCCGTCTGATATTCATAGCAAGAAAACGTAGAAATACATATCAACACATAATAAGAATGAAATCAAAGTAAAAATTGAAATTGAAAAAGGATCTTCTTTGTCCTGAAAGGGTGAACACTTTTATTAAGGACTTTACTATAGCCTATATTACTAGGATAACTCCAAAAGTAATGCATAACATTTGTTTAAAAATTATATTTTTATCCTACAGCTTTACTATTTTTCACAGAATGTAGATACATCCTTCGGGAACAAAATGTCACTTTTCCACATAATCCCCGTCCCTTTCAACTGCCTTACGTAACCTAGGAACGAGGGCCTGTAGACCAGCACGGTAAAAGTCTGGACCAACACGTCTGAGTCCCTCTTTAGCAGCGTGCACAAGGGAGTCATCATCTAACCTCGTTGCGCGAAGGGATACTGCAGTTTACCAAAGAGATGGTAATCGCACGGTGCCAGTTCAGGACTGTAAGGCGGATGTTTCGGTGTTGTCTATCCGAATTTTCTGATCTGGTCTGTGGTCTTGTGACTGACAAATGGCTGTGCGTTGTCGTGCAATAGCAGAACATCCTGCTTCTCCCGATGTCATCGAACACGACTCAGTCGAGCTTGAAGTTTCTTGAGAGTTCCCACACACGCGTCAGAATTAATGGTGGCTCCGTGTGGCATGATGTCCACAAGCAAGAGTCCTTCTGAATCGAAAAACACAGTAGCCATAACTTTTCCTGCCGAAGGTGTACTTTTGAATTTATATTTCTTTGGTGAATTTGCATGATTGTTTGCCTCTGTCTCCGGTCCAAAATGGTGGAGACTTATTTCATTTTCTGTCACAATTCTTGCAAGTAAGTCATCTGGCACTTATCATTGACACTTAGCATGGTAACAAATCAAACAGAAGCTACACTGAACCCATTGCGTCCCCCTTTTCTTTTTTGTTATCACATCTTATCTTCAGATTTCTAAAATTCGTATTGTAATACAATTTTTAAAATAGTTTAAAATGTAACGCTTAATGCTCAACAAAATTTCGCCTCAAACAGCTTAGATTTCTATCCGTAAAGCTAAGCATATATGGCGACTACAACTGTATCTAAAATTCCAAAATCATTTCCTAAAATTTCATTAAGATATAATAAATCATTGCACCAAATATCATATGCTTACCTTTAGTAATAAGCCTGTAATGTAATTACAAACATCCACAAGATTTGTACTCCTGAGAAGTCGATGGAAACTTGCTCTCTCCAAACATAAAAGCTCACTGAAGCAACTACAATAGCCACACAAAGCGTAGCTGTATCTATATATATATAATTTAAACTGGTAATGGAAATTACGGGAAAACGGCAGAACGGATATTAAAAAATGACCCCTCATTTTGAAGCTTGGAACCCAAAGTTTTTCGGAAAAGTAGTAGTTTTCAGTGAAATGTCAATTTTCTTACATCATTTTCCTTTTTTCCAAAATCCATCTTTCGTCAGTTTTGAGAACTAATTAATTGCATTCACGGCCGACTTGATTGAATTTCAGAACAAAACACACACTACAATAAACAATAGGCTATTACACGAAGGCCATGACCTGCAGGATTGTCGACATATTTAGAGCTCAATTCAATTTGTTATTAAAAACTGATTCTGCAGTGTATAATTTTCTGAGTACAGCTGTGTATTGGATATTCAAATCTACGAAACTTGAGGTGGTTTGATGACATTATTACCATTAGAAATTAAATATTATTGTAGTTAATATCATATTGCATCTAATTTTTACTAATTGTACATAATATTGATGCTATATTGATGACATGAAAGTGAAACGTTTTGTGGTTATGTAAGTAAATGTAGAGAATATCTTAATTTAGATCTTCATTTCTATAATTTACTGAGTGGCTGCTATATATAACTACAAAACTTAAGTAAGATAATAATATTGTTATTAAAAATCAAATATTTTTATACTTATTAACCCAGTGGGGTTGGGTCTTTTTCATATACTTAATGACGGTGTAGTGTAGATATTGATATGTGTCATTGTCTTCAGTATTGGCTCGAGAGAGCGCAAAAATTACAGTTCCTAAGGAAAGATCAAAAGGTATTACTTACTGATAAAATAAGAGGCCTAGAAATTTTTGTAGTCTCCAGATCATTTCGGCAAGATCTCTTAGTAGGATAAAATGATTTTACGCTCTACATTTCAAGTTCTACATGCAGCAGCTATACGAAAATGCTATTGTTCGAAAGTTTAGCAAACCTGACATTTTTTTAACTTTTGCCTACAATCCGCAATGACCTGAAATAGCTACTGCTATCGTTCTGACATTGATACTTGCGTTTTCGCGTTGAAACTCAAAAACTGAAGTTGGATAGGTTCAAGAAAAATTATTTGGCCTAAAAAAATCCATTGAGAGGGAGTATGTTTCATTATTATGGAAGCAAATAACTATCAAAAAGACAAGTATTCTTCATTGAAAATAAATCTGAAAAATTTTTATTTGAACGTCTAATGAACTTAGTTTGCAGCAGTATTTGCTGCGCAAGCCACTAGTGTTCCTGGAAACCGGACAATATATGCAATCCCTTGGTGAAAATTTGAATCTCGTAACACCATTTGTTAGTTCACGAAAGAGCAAAGAAAAAGTATCACGAAATAACCACTGCCACGAAATTACCAATGTATACTCTATTCTCAATTTTTTTAAACTCCTCATTTCAGAACGCGGTTGAAATATTCTGAAACTACTAACAAAAACCTTAAACGTACGAGCTTCAATATTTATCTAGCTACGTTTGTTTACATATGAGCTGTATTTCGGTTGGGAAGTTTTACAATCACAATAAAATATGTGTGTATGTAATGTAACTGATAATGATGATGACAATACATAAAGGGAAACCACTAATAAAATGGGCAACCCAATTCTGCTCTGTGGTAATCAGGTGGGCGAAGTGACGTTATTTTGTGAGGTTATACTCAACCGCATGTCATGACTAAACCAACCCTGTAATAGCGTAATGCCAGCATGATATTCCAGCCTCTATCATGAATGGATAGTGGGAGGGTAGCAAACGATATTGATTGATTAATTCTGCGAGTAAGGAGCTTAAAAAGTTGCGTAGAACCGGGTGGTGCTCCTCGCCCTCTCCCCAACCCTCCCCTCCTTCCTTCATTATCCCACGTGGAGAGGTCCGGGGACAGAGGATTACCGTATTGGGTTTTTGAAGTTGTCTAATTAATGAAGTTTCTATGGTTACGTTACCACGGGCTTATATCATCATGTTTTTTAAGTAAGTTAAGGCTAGCAGACGACATGGTTCATAAATTCATTAACAAAAAAGGGGGGAGAATGGAAAATAGAACCGGCGTGTTTCATTTATGTTTCGCCCTGTTAGTAGAAGACAAAAGAGGGAGGAGTAAACAATTAAACAAATAGTTGAATGTTATTTTGTGAGGTGAGAAACTACATGTTAACCACTAGAAAGAACTTTTTTACTTCAAAATTTAATTTGAGTTTTAGTCTCGCAAGAAAACATTTCGCAGCTCTGTAAATCTGAACTCCATCGCTTGTTACTGTGGGGGTATTTCACAGCTTCTAGCGTAAATATGTCTTATACATTGCCCCTGCTGTGCTTCAGTTTGAGATCTGATGCTTAGCAGATTTTACGTGAATACTCACTAATTAAAACGATCAAGTGACCCTTATAGGATGTATAAAAAATTAGAGAATAAAATAGAATGTTACACTCGTAATTGGTTAGAAAGAGACCGTGAGTGCATGAAGTACTTACTGATGGAAAGAGAAGTACCTACTTATTTACATAAAAGAAAACTTACTGTACTTACTTACTGACAAATTCCTTTTAAGGAACCCGCAGGTTCATTGCCGCCCTCACATAAGCCCGCCATCGGTCCCTATCCTGAGCAAGATTAATCCAATCTCTATCATCATATCCCACCTCCCTCAAATCCATTTTAATATTATCCTCCCATCTATATCTCTGCCTCCCCAAAAGTCTCTTTCCTTCCTGTCTCCCAACTAACATACTATATACATTTCTGGATTCGCCCTTACGTGCTACATGCCCTGCCCATCTCAAAGTCTGGATTTAATGTTTCTAATTATGTCAGGTGAAGAATACAATGCGTGCAGTTCTGTGTTGTGTAACTTTCTACATTCTCCTGTAACTTCATCCCTCTTAGCCCCAAATATTTTCTTAAGAACCTTATTCTCAAACACCATTAACCTTTGTTCCTCTCTCAAACTGACAGTACAACTTTCACAACTTACTTACTTACTGGCTTTTAAGGAACCCGGAGAATCATTGCCGCCCTCACATAAGCCCGCTATCGGTTCTTATCCTGTTCAAGATTAATCCAGCCTCTATCAGCCTCTATCATCATATTCCACCTCTAAAATCTATTCCAATATTAACTTCCCATCTACGTCTCGGCCTCCCCAAAGGTCTTTTTCCTTCCGGCCTCCCAACTAACACTCTATATGCACTCTTCTGGATATATTCATATTCTATCATCATATTCCACCTCTCTAAAATCTATTCCAATATTATTGTTCCATCTACGTCTCGGCCTCCCCAAAGGACTTCTTCCCTCCGGCCTCCCAACTAACACTCTATATCCATTTCTGGATTCGCCCATACGTGCTACATGCCCTGCCCATCTCATACGTCAGGATTTAATGTTCCTAATTATGTCAAGTGAAGAATACAATGCGTGCAGTTCTGTGTTGTGTAACTTTCTAAATTCTCCTGTAACTTCATCCCTCTTAGCCCCAAATATTTACTAAGAACCTTATTCTCAAACACCCTTAACCTATGTTCCTCTCTCAACGTGAGAGTGAAAGTTTTACAACCATAAAGAACAACCGGTAATATAACTGTTTTATAAATTCTAACTTTCAGATTTTTTGAAAACAGACTGGATTATAAAAGCTTCTCAATCGAATAATAACAGGCATTTCCCATATTTATTCTGTGATTAATTTCTTCCCGAATATCATTTATATTTGTTACTGTTGCTCCAAGATATTTGAACTTCTCCACCGCTTCGAAAGAGATAAATTTCCAATTTTTATATTGCCATTTCGCACAATATTTCCGTCACGAGACATAATCATATACTTTGTCTTTTCAGGATTTACTTCCAAACCTATTCCTTTACTTGCTTCCAGTAAAATTTCCGCGTTTTCCCTAATCGTTTGTGGATTTTCTCCTAACATATTCACGTCATCCGCATAGACAAGAAGCTGATGTAACCCGTTCAATTCCAAACCCTGCCTGTTATCCTGAACTTTCCTAATGGCATACTCTAGAGCAAAGTTAAAAGGTAAAGGTGATAGTGCATTTCTTCAGGTGACCCTTATAGGATGTATAAAACATTAGAGAATAAACTATAATGCTGCACTCGTAATTGGTTACAAAAAGACTGTGAGCGCATCTTGTACTTACTGCTAAAAAGAGAAGTACCTACTTATTTACATAAAAGAAAACTTACTTATTTAATTACTTACTTACTCACAAATGGCTTTTAAGGAACCCGCAGGTTCATTGCCGCCCTCACATAAGCCCACCATCGGTCCCTATCCTGTGATAGATTAATCCACTCTCTATCATCATATCCCACCTCGAAACTTGTGTAAATGGACTTGAATGGTTATTGATCTCACCGCTTCAATTACGTCAGAAGTGCCCAAAAGTACGGCATTTATATTTGTCTGTTGCTCCAGAAAGGATACAAATAATTTCAAGCATTTCCTACAGCCCTAATAATAGCTGTGACGCCAACCTGTACGTTCCACATGTTTGTATTTTTATTTCAGCTCATGTTTTCCAGCAATTTTCCATTTCCCTCCTCTATTATATTTCTATCAACTGGGCAGGTACAGTTCATGAATAATTTGGCTAGTTTTGGCATTACCGTCACGTATTTTCATGCTCGGCTTATTTGCTTCTGTTTTCCTGTCACTTTTTATTGGAAAGTCCCATTGTACAGAGACAACATTTTTTTGTCGTGACAGCTTTAGGATTATGCGGATACCACTACAATGCTACTTTTCGTCTAATTTTCCAGCGTGTTTCATAATGCATTATTATTATTATTATTATTATTATTATTATTATTATTATTATTATTATTATTATTATTATTATCATCGTACAAACTTTTGTCCAAACTTTTGTCCAAGAAGATTAACTTCATATGTAGATGAAATTATTGGGGATCATCAGTGTGGTTTTAGGCGTAATAGATCAATTATTCATAAGCTATTTTGTATTCGACAGATTATGGTGAAAAAAAATGGGAGTATAAGGGTACAGTGCATCAGTTATTCATTGATTTCAAAAAGGCATATGACTCAGTTAAGAGAGAAGTTTTATATGTTATTCTTATTGAATTTGGTATTCCCAAGAAACTAGTTCGATTAATTATAATGTGTCTCAGTGAAACGTACAGCAGAGTCCGTATAGGTCAGTTTCTGTCAGATGCGTTTCCAATTCACTGCGGGCTAAAGCAGGGAGTTGCACTATCACCTTTACTTTTTAACTTTGCTCTACAGTATGCCATTAACAAAGTCCAGGATAACAGAGAGAGTTTAGAATTGAACGGGTTGCATCAGCTGCTTGTTTATGCGGATGACGTGAATATGTTAGGAGAAAATCCAAAAACAATTAGGGAAAACACGGGAATTTTACTTGAAGCAAGTAAAGCAATAGGTTTGGTAGTAAATCCCGAAAAGACAAAGTATATGTTTATGTCTCGTGACGAGAATATTGTACGAAATGGGAATATAAAAATTGGAAATTTATCTTTTGAAAAAAGTGGAAAAATTCAAATACCTGGGAGCAACAGTAACAAATATAAATGATACTCGGGAGGAAATTAAACACAAAATAAATATGAGAAATGCCTGTTATTATTCGGTTGAGAAGCTTTTATCATCCAAACTGCTGTCCAAAAATCTGAAAGTTAGAATTTATAAAACAGTTATATTACCGGTTCTTCTTTATGGTTGTGAAACTTGGAGTCTCACTTTGAGAGAGGAACATAAGTTAAGGGTGTATGAGAACAAGGTACTTAGGAAAATATTTGGGGCTAAGAGGGATGAAGTTACAGGAGAATGGAGAAAGTTACATAACGCAGAACTGCACGCATTGTATTCTTCACCTGACATAATTAGGAACATTAAATCCAGACGTTTGAGATGGGCAGGGCATATAGCACGTATGGGCGAATCCAGAAATGCATATAGAGTATTAGTTTGGAGGCCGGAGAGAAAAAGACCTTTAGGGAGGCTGAGACGTAGATGGGAAGATAATATTAAAATGGATTTGAGGGAGGTGGGATATGATGATAGAGACTGGATTAATCTTGCGCAGGATAGGGACCGATGGCGGGCTTATGTGAGGGCGGCAATGAACCTGCGGGTTCCTTAAAAGCCAGTAAGTAAGTATCATATTAAATTTAGCGTCAGGCTAATAATAATAATTATAAATAAGTTTTCACAAATATGTTAACGTAGGTTTACAGACAGACAACTGTAACTATTGTTTCATATTGTTTGTTATTTTGCAGAAAATCTCATTGATATTAATAAGGTAGTTTATGGCCATATGCTGTCCGCTCGTTCGCGGAAGAGACTTTACCATATCCCTTGTTGACTGCCCACTGTTGTCCCCCCCAACATCGGCATCATGTAAGTGTGTCTGTCATCAAATTAATGCGTAAGGGGTTGAGAGGTGTATGGGAGGAAATTTCTAAGTGAGTGCAGTGTTGTGGGATATTGTTACGTTGTTATACACAGAGGGAGAAGGGGGAGATGACACTTCCGTCCATCTTCATTAGCTTCCAGGAAACTGCCCAATATAAGCGAAATTACCAAACCACGCCCTACCCTCTCCCTCTCCCCAAGTTTGAATCCATTTTATAGAGTCGTTTTAAAACTAATTACATCAGCTTTACTTCATCAGACATGTTTCGAACTAAATATCTTTCTACTTTCTGCAACGCTGGCGAGTCTTGCAGAACCGTGTCTGGACTTGTACTAGCTCTACTGCACGTGGTGGGATTTCATTGATATTGAATCAGCATGTCGCTGAACTTAATTTAAGACAATGCATTGTGCCATATTGACAACGGAAACCATTCAAACTCACAAAACCTGGCTTTCATACAACGTTAAATCACAGTCTACTATATACAGTCGCGAAGCTTGAGGTGATTTTTTGCAAATCTCGTGGTAAAGAGCTCCAAGCGGTTAGCAACTAGAAGCAATAGACTGCCCACGGTCGACTTTGGACTGTGTCGTATTTCCATCGAATGCTAGCTCGTTGCGTATTTCACATTGATGCTTGTGAATTGTTCGTTATTGGTTGTAATGAAAATTTTAATGGCTAAAATACAATAATTGGAATAATAATATTATACTAGAGACGTAGAAAAATTAAGTTTGTTTTAATGAAATTTATTGATCACGTTTTATTTTCAATTCTGGTGGGATTATTATTGCTTAGGCCTACTTTTTTTTTTCAAAGGTTATGTTTTTAATTATAGCTGTTAATTTTGTTGTTATTTTTATTTGTTACTTTACTAGAGACGTAGAAAAAGTCTGTTACAATAGTATTTATTGATCACGTGTTATATCCAATTCTGGTGTGATTATTATTGCTTAACCTCATCCCACTTCGTTAACTACGTAGCCTACACTACAAGTACCGGTACACGTAAGTTACTCCATTAATTCATATTTCCATTATTATTGTTGTAAATGGAAATGCAAATTAATATTTATTGATTTCATAGTTAATTATCGCTATAATCTTGAATGAGTGAAGCGATTGTAGTAAATTTCAGTTCGTTTTGTACAAACAAAAATAATATTAACCTATTTCTTGCAGGTATCTTCGAGTTTATGGTGGAATTTAATATACTTCATTAAAATAATAAAATTAACTTTATGCATTTAATATTTCAATAAGGGAAAGACGGTGTTAATTTTTCCAAAAGAACACAACGAAAGTGTAACATATTTTGTCGTCTACTAGGAGAGAGATTTGCGATGATGAGGCGATAGTAACGATCCTAGTGGTGGGCAACTACCCATGTTTGCATTTTTACTACATATTGAGCTTCGCGACTGTATATAGTAGATTGTGGTTAAATGCTGGTTCACAATAAACCGGAAACGAGAATCGGAACGAAAACGAAAACGGTAAAATTGTTAAAATGTGTACATTTAAATATGAGCATTCACAATTAACGAAAAGCTTGCCGGAGCCCGAGATCGGGAACGGAGAATTGGCCAAGTTTCAACTTTGGCGTTCACGTTTCCGATCACAGCCCACTAGATTCATTCTATTGCCATCTAAAAGCTATTTTGTCGCCGTATATTTTGTAGCAAGAAGACCGTGACATAACCTATGCATTATTTTGTTCTGTGCTGTGCATCATGGAGCAAGTTTTATCTGATTAGATTTATTTTTATTTTATTGGGTTATTTTACGACGCTGTATCAACATCTAGGTTATTTAGCGTCTGAATGATATGAAGGTGATAATGCCGGTGAAATGAGTCCGGGGTCCAGCACCGAAAGTTACCCAGCATTTGCTCGTATTGGGTTGAGGGAGAACCCCGGAAAAAACCTCAACCAGGTAACTTGCCCCGACCGGGATTCGAACCCGGGCCACCTGGTTTCGCGGCCAGACGCGCTGACCGTTACTCCACAGGTGTGGACGTTTTGATTAGATTCTAATATTGAGTGTTGAGGAAAGTCCTCACGTTTACGATAAGCGGCGCGCCTCGTATAAAGATGAGAAAATGAAGGAGAATATGTGGCTTTCAATAGCTGCATCTTTGAACACCGATCGTAAGTGAATCATATTTTATTACTGTATTGGTTGTATTACACACTAACATATACATGCTTCAATTCAATAACTACTATTGTTCTATTACAAATGTTTCTTTTCTAATTATTTTACGTTATGGTAGACTTAAAATAGGTTGTGATAATAAAGATGCATGGGCATATTTATAGTACCGTAACTAATGAAATGTATCAGTTGAAATTTTGAAGTTGGTTAACCTGTGTTTATGTTGGCTGCCTTGTACTCATGAGAGAACGCCATTGATCCATTATACACAAATAACATCAGAATGCGTAATATCGACTTTACATATCGTTATTGACATACATATCGATATGCATAGACGTCTACCTTCTCGGTTTATTGTGAATCAAAAATTTTCATATTCACGTCCTCTGCTTCTCGTTTTCATTCTGGTTCTCGTTCCCGGTTTATTGTGAACTAGCCTTAAAGCTGCA
The DNA here is from genome assembly GCF_040183065.1 of Periplaneta americana. Lineage (NCBI taxonomy): Eukaryota > Metazoa > Arthropoda > Insecta > Blattodea > Blattidae > Periplaneta > Periplaneta americana. Next base: position 181,758,690 of record NC_091121.1, on the reverse strand, counting down.
GACGTAAACCGTTCCGCCATTTCTGTGGCTCAGGGCTAACGTCCTCAGGAGACCTGAAATCCAACCCCGGGCTGGTCTTATTTGAATTTGTAATGGACAAAGCAGATGTTCTAGAACATTTTTTCTGGAGTAGTCTCGTTTTCGTATTACACTTCACCAACACACTCCACTTGTTCTTGTCGACCTGGGTAGCGTAATTGATATAGCGCTGACCTTCTAAGCTCAAAGTTGCTGGTTCGATCCCGGCCCAGGTCGATGGCATTTAAGTGTGTTTAAATGCGACAGGCTCATGTCAGTAGATTTACTGGCATGTAAAAGAACTCCTGCGGGACAAAATTCCGGCACACCGGCGACGCTGATATAGCCTCTGCAGTTGCGAGCGTCGTTAAATAAACCGTAATTTAAAAAATTTAAATTTTCCACCTCCCCTTATTTCAGCTATCATCTGCAGTGGTTAAAAATAGGCTGAGATGAATTCATGGGGGGTAGTACTGGTCTCCTATGCTTATATAGGGTGTTTCAGAAGGAATTTAAAATACTTATGTAAGTTGCACTGAATTGAACAATTTTTTTTGGGTTATTTTACGACGCTGTATCAACATCTAGGTTATTTAGCGTCTGAATGAAATGAAGGTGATAATGCCGGTGAAATGAGTCCGGGGTCCAGGACCGAAAGTTACCCAGCATTTGCTCGTATTGAGTTGAGGAAAAACCCCAGAAAAAACCTCAACCAGGTTACTTGCCCCGACCGGGATTCGAACCCGGGCCACGCAGTGAAAAGGAATCAATGTATCTTGGCCAATTAAAGTGCAAAGTGGAAATAAATTGTCCCGAGATGTCAGAAATATTTGAAAATAATTTTCACAAATTTTTGTGAGAAAGTCTTTATGGATTTAGAAATAAGATGGTAGTAAGGTGGTAGACTAGTATTTCAGTGTCCTTAAAAAAAGCACATGTAAAAAAAATTAAACAATTCATTTGTGACTTTCAGAGGCTACAAAATTATAAAATGAAAGAAGGTAGCACACACCTAATATATTAAACAAATCGTTTCTTTCAAATTATTAGATAATCATTATTTTTATTTTTATAGTAATTTTACTTCCTCCCATTTCCTTATTAAAATTCAGATTTTATTTTACAATTCATATAGATGACAAGGGTACAAAAACAAAAAGAAAGAGCTTTGAATTTATTTAGTGATTACGTTTCTTAAACTAACATTTTTCTCTTTAATTTTAATATAGCCTATGTATTTGTTCGCATAGCGAGTCGCTAGATGGCATTGGCGACGCTGTCGCTAACCACATGCGTGTTATTAATCATTAGGGGAGAGTCGGGTAGTATCGGACAGCGGGTAATATCGGACAGTGAGTTTCTTTCATCTACCACACGATGATAGTACCTGATTGACATGGTTACGTTTCTGTGATGTCGCATAGAGAAACGTAACCATGTCATTCAGGTACTACCATATGGTGGTAGATGAAAGAAACGCACTGTCCGATATTACCCGATGTCCGATACTACCCGAGTCTCCCCTACTTTCCACTATTGTAATAGTAAGCTATTTGGTTTTTATTTTGATAGAAGTTGAGTAGCATAAATTGCGTAAAGTTACATTTTCCGCATTCTTTTGTTGAACGTAAACTTATGAAATTCGACATAGTGGGAAATAAATGAAATAAAATTGATTTCATAGTCTCTAGCTTACGAAAGTACTATTTATTCATTAAATAAACAGAGGCTTTATCGTATAATACATTCAGATACTTAACCTTCACCTCTCCACTCCTATTTCACCTACTTAACATGCTTCAGTTCTCCCAAGGGTGGAATTCTTGGTCTAATAATTCATTATGTTCACGAGCATTACAATAAAACTGCACACGAGATTCAAGTTAAACGTAGCTGGGATATAGGGTCTTTCCTTTGTCTGATAATGGCGGTGATAAGGACGGCAAGATGGCGGCGAGAATGGAAGCAATAGCTATGCACATAGTTCCGGACAAATGACGGTGATAACAGTCATAAGTCCAGTCTTTTTCATCGCGATCACATTCACATATTGATTGCTTGTTAACTTAGTACTAGACCAGCATATGACTTCTTTGCTTTGAGAGAAAGAGTTGGATGTCTAGTGCTTAGGGTTTCTTTTGTTGTATATAAATATGAGCGTCACATAATGTTAAAATGTTGTATGAAGCGCGTGACTTGTGCCACTTATGTATTGGAAGCGCTACTGTGTTGCTTTTGGTCGAAAACCTCTCTCATCTAAATAGCCCATAACCTAACTTATAGTTCCCTCCCTCTCCCCCCTTTTACCATTACCACGATGTGCACTGCAAAGAGTCGTATCTCGGGTTGACCTATGGACCCCCATTTCCCTACTATTGCTACTCTTGTACGCTTTACTCTCTATCTTTCTCCCTCTTTCCCACATTCTCTCTCGCTTTAAAACCTTCTGTCCCTCTTCCTGTTGTACTTCGTCAATATATTGCCTTTTGTTGACCTCAGAAGTTGCTATCATTTTCCCTATCTTTAAACAGAATACACGCAACTTTTTAGCCTTTATTTTTCTTCTTTGTACCTCCCTTTTAACTTTTCCCTGGGTCCTTCTGGCATCATCAATATGCTGGGGATCTCATTCCTACCCATGATTTTCCCATCTAGGTAAGATATATTGTTCCCCTCCTCCTCAGCAAAGAAGCGTTTCTTGCTCCCTTGTATGTGAGAGTTGCCTCTACACTCATGATTCCTTGCGTCCACTTTTCTCTTTCGATATTGTCCCTATGAACATCTAGTGTGTCACGACCTCCCAAGATTCACACTCGAACATAGGCCTAACCTTAGAAACTTTTTCACTACACACGGAACAGATATGGATTTAGCATGGCAGTCCGAAAGACAACAACTTTACAATGAATCAGCATCTCAGATAAAAAAAAAATAGTCTGCGTTGACTTACGCAGAATTGTTGTAGCTCCTTCAGTGTGTAGGATTCCTTCTCCTTCTCAACCTCATCTTTCTCACTCTCTTTTTCTTCCACTCCGCTCCTCTTCCTCTTCCTTTTTCTATTTCTCAACTTATTTCTCCTATCCATCATCCACATGTTTATGTACTTTCGCTTTACTCTTTTCAATTTTCTCCTCCTAGCCTTCTATTTCTTTGTCCCTCTGTTTCCGCTTCTTACCTTTTATTTATTTCTCTTTCCAATCTTCCTTCTTATCTTCTTTTCTATAATTTCCTCTCCTTTGTTTCTAAACATTTCTCTGCTCCTATTTGACTTCTGTCTCATCTTCCCAACTTCTTCAAATTATTAGAATTATTAGAAAACAACGGACGTGACAAAATTTTCCTTTGTTAACCGCACAATAGTACACAGCTTACCTGCGGCAATCTTTCAGGTAGTCCTCTCAAAATCAATACATTTAAGGAAAGGTGGAGAAGATTAGACTGAAAATGTAATTGCAGGTGCAGTGTAAATATCTAAGTTGTGTTATGTAATTAATTAAGTTGATATGCAATTAATCAAGACGATATGTAATTAATTAAGATGTTATATAATTAGTTGATATGTAAATAAATTAAGGTGATATGTAATTAATTAAGATGATATTTAATTAAGTTGATATGTAATTAATTAAGATGATATGTAATTTAGTTGATAAGTAAATAAATTAAGGTGATATGTAATTAATTAAGATGGTATTTAATTAAGTTGATTTGTAAATAATTAAGGTGATATGTAATTACTTAAATTGGTAATAGTTGGGTGAAATAGAAGTACTTATAAGTTAGGTTTACTTTTGTTTATTGTAGTCGTTATTATAAAATAGTTTTTATTTATAGTCCTAGGTTTATTGCATCTATTTATTTATAGTTAGAAATAAATTTAGGTTTATTTTATTTCATTTTATTTTATTTTATTTTATTTTATTTATGATTATGTCTCGTGACGAGAATATTGTACGAAATGGAAATATAAAAATTGGAAATTTATCTTTTGAAGAGGCGGAGAAGTTCAAATATCTTGAGCAACAGTACTTAACAAATATAAATGATATTCGGGAGGAAATTAAGCACAGAATAAATATGGGAAATGCCTGTTATTATTCGGTTGAGAAGCTTTTATCATCCAGTCTGCTGTCAAAAAATCTGAAAGTTAGAATTTATAAAACATTTATATTGCCGGTTGTTCTTTATGGTTGTGAAACTTGGACTCTCACTTTGAGAGAGGAACATAGGTTAAGGGTCTTTTAGAATAAGGTGCTTAGGAAAATATTTGGGGTTAAGAGGTTGAAGTTACAGGAGAATGGAGAAAGTTACACAACACAGAACTGCACGCATTGTATTCTTCACCTGACAAGATGGGCAGGGCATGTTGTACGTTTGGGCGAATCCAGAAATGCATATAGTGTGTTAGTTAGGAGGCCGAAGGGAAAAAGACCTTTAGGGAGGCCGAGACATAGATGGGAAGATAATATTAAAATCGATTTGAGGGAGATGGGATATGATAGAGAATGGATTAATCTTGCTCAGTATAGGGACCAATAGCGGGCGTATGTGAGGGCGGCAATGAACCTGCGGGTTCCTTAAAAGCCAGTAAGTAAGTAAGTAAGTAAGTAAGTAAGTAAGTAAGTAAGTAAGTAAGTAAGTAAGTAAGTAAGTATGTAAGTAAGTAAGTATTTTTCTTTTATTGTTGTAATTATTGTAGAATTATAATGGTATTATTGTATATTATACATGGACATCATTTTATTTTTACTTCAATTTTTATTGTACCTGCGTTTCTAAATGTACTTGACTCCCACCCCTTTCACTAATGTCCTTGCTAACGTCAGTCAGCCGCTGTTGCTAGCAGTGATCAAATAGTACAGAGTACAGTGTGTTTCAGAAATATGTTGCATTTTCTATAGAAGGAAAAGCTTATATTATTGAAGTTTATTTTCACACAAGTATGGTGTGTAGCATAACTGAATTTATCTGTGTGGACTGAGCACAAGTGAAGATTAGAGTTACCGAAAGTACGGTACCCTATAATATGGTACGGTATTTAACAGCATTATTTACTGTTTGTAGGTATGAAGGACGATGATGGAAACTGGAATTACAATATAACCGAATGTGAACAACAGTTTTTTTTCACAATTTCCTGATTATATCATTACGGAATATTTTCGTAGAAATGCCATTAATCTGGTAGATAAATTTAGAACAACAAAGTGTACAGAAAGGAAAAAAGTGTAAGATGGCCAACAAAGGTGACAGAAGATGCTGTAGAAGATGCTAGAGAAAGGATGCAGCGAGGTCGTAATAAGTCGGTCAGGAAGTTAGCTGTAGAAATTGGGGTTTCTTACGGAAGTGCTCACAAAATTCTCAGGAATAAATTAGGTTAGTAATATGCTGAATAAAGTAGACATTACATAATGTATATAACCGCCTGAAGACTTGAGTTTGTAAAAAAAATTGTTACTATTCTATTGTTTTTTGATAAAATACTGTAAAGTAATGACTAAACTGAAAATCGTAATACTATACTGGGTGTTCAGTTCAAAATGTGTCATGGCTCGCTGTATGCCGTCATGTGGCTAGCCGATGAGCCTAGAGAATTCAATCTTCCTACACTTCCGCAGAGGTGTATAACCTATGAGGCAGAGAAGTTGCCTAGCAAGTACGGCGTTCATTCTGAAGAGTACGTACCGATACGTACGGTAACGCCGGTAGTGGCAGGAATGTGAACTGTTTGGAAATACGTACTGTCGGGATATGGCGAGAGGGTTAAGACGATTACTTACGTATTTGTTGACATTAACTTCGACGGTCAACATGGACACGGGGCATTTGATTTGTGTTGTGGAATGTTACCGTACGCAACCGATGATAACAAATACCCTGCGTATGACTTGCCGGCGCAAAACACAGTTCGAAAGAGGTTATGGTAGCACACAGACCGCCATCTGTTGCTACGACGTTCAAGTTATACCGTACACGTTCTCAAGTTCAGATTGAACATCGCCTTAAATAATAGGCAACTTCTCTAACATATAAGCTGAAACTCGCTTCAAATCGGTGACCCAACAATAGTGACGTCATGACACACTTTGAAATGAACACCCAGTATTTCCCTGTAACATGAACGGATACACTACTTTTCTCTCCTACTATAGCTAGTAAAATGATTTGCTTACATATTGCACTAGCAACTCCAAACTCCTGTAATGGGAGGGGGGTAACAGTGTTTCCGAGTATAGCCAGGTTAATGTTAAAAATGTTAGTAAAAATAAAGTTATGTCCCTGTATATCACTGCCACCGGGTGTATACCCAATTGTAGTGTTAATAAATACATACATTAGACGAGTATTAATATAAATGAGAGAATCATTTTAGGACCACATTGAAATACTATTCTAGATGAAATTCAGAGCAAAGGAATCTACTATGAAGATAAGAAGACAGGCAACATGCCTAATTCATGATATGAGAGAAAGAAGAAGAAGAAGATAAGAAAAGGATTTTGATAATACTGGAGATAAACTGTGACAGAATAATAATAATAATGCGGTATAATGACTGGTTAAGTTTTTCAATTACTATAGACTTTTTCATAAAGACACTAAGAACATTTATGTATTGCCTTGTCACATGGTACACGATTGGGTTCGTAGAAATGGAAAGAATTGAAATATGAACATCAACAGAAATAAAAAACACGAGTATGTTATACATTAATGCACTGTGTAATTGCATTTTAACCCCCACATTCATTGATTGAATAAATGAGTCCCTTTCCCCCCCTACCCTTTCCACCAAACTTTCCACTCTCTTTTAATCTTCTAATCACCAAAACGGCCTGTACATTCCGCTTAAATTCGAGGTTAAAAATTAGTATAGTACGAACGCCCTAACCTATTCACAAATTGATTGCACTAATTGGTATTCCATTTCATTAATATACAGTAAGCTAGTGTGTGCCCCGATGCATTATAAAAAGCTTGTAATATACTGTAATCCTCAGCATGCTATCTCTTTGAGCTATGAATTTAATGGCATATATTTCTGAAGAGTATAAAAAATGTAATCCATGGATTCACAATGACAGAGCTAGGCCACTCATGAGCACACAAAACCGTGTTCGGAAATGGCTATAATACGTGATGAAAGCATTAACCATGTGGCCAAATGTATGACAGTCTGTACACAATTGGTTGCCCGTGAAACACGCATGATTTAAAAAAAATATATACACAGTGAATAGAAATCACTTGATTTATATCAATACAATTTTTAACGACGCTTTTTCAGGTTTAATTAGTTCACAGATCTCTCCTGCTTCTTTGTAAAAGAGTTACTGTAATCGGTTTGGACATGAAGCAGATCGTAATAGTGGTATAAAACTTGTAACAATTCAGAAATCGTAAGTAATATATAATTATTCACTTGGACCATCATTATTGTTATTATTATTATCTTAAAGCACCCGGATTTGCCTGGGGTTTCCTTTTTGCTTCTGTTTTTAATTTAATTATTTGTTAGAATTTTCAGAGATCTCGACAACTCAACTATAAAAAAAAACCCAAACTAATTGTCTTTATTAAACTTTTCTCGTGCCTAAAGATTAATTTTTATTTAGCGTTACTTACACGAATTAATTGACTTCTTAGCCAATACGTCTGCCGTCCACACCTGTGGAGTAACGGTCAGCGCGTCTGGCTGCGAAACCAGGTGGCCCGGGTTCGATTCCCGGTTGGGGAAAGTTACCTGGTTGAGGTTTTTTCCGTGGTTTTCCCTCAACCCAATATGAGCAAATGCTGAGTAACTTTCGGTGTTGGACCCCTGACTCATTTCACCGGCATTATCACCTTCATCTCATTCAGACGCTAAATAACCTAAGATGTTGATAAAGCGTCGTAAAATAACCTACTAAAATACGTCTGCCAGAGTTAACTCAATTTAAAATAGCTGGAAATCAGGCACCGAAAAGAAAACATTGTATCATGTGCCTTATGTTTGTTTTTATTTATTTATTTATTTATTTATTTATTTATTCTGATGTAGTTAAGGCCATCAGGCCTTCTCTTCCACAACACCAGGAATACAAATACAATAATAGAAATAAACAGAAAAAAATACACTATAATATACAAAGTAAAGCTACACAAGAAATAAAGAGAGAAAAAAAAAACACTATAAACAAAGTAAAGCCACACAAAAATATACAGGTTGCAGTCACACAAACTTTAAATGAGTGATTAAGTATCATAATTAATTCCATCCTAACTAATTAACTAACATAAACAAGAAACTTGCAATTTTAATCTAGGTTAAAAAAGAAAAAAAAAACACAAATCAATACTTCTAGCAATACCTAAAAAACATTAACTAAGATAAAATTTTGCAATTTAATTTTGAATTGTGATAAAGTCCGGCAGTCCCTGACATCATTAGGTAACGAATTCCAGAGGCGAGGTATTTCTACAGTATAGGAAGATGAGTATAAAGACGTTCTATGATGAGGGATAGAAAGAAGTGCTTGATGTCGGTTTCGAAGAGTTGTAAGAAATTAAAAGCGCGATAACAGATATTTCGGAGTAGAAGTATGCATGATTCTAAACAGAAGAGACAGTGAATGTATTGTTCTTCGTTCCTTCAGACGCACCCATGAAAGTAACTGGAGGGAAGATGTTATATGGTCAAATTTACTAGTATTGCAGACGAATCGTATGCACACATTGTCTTGAAATTTAGCAAAACTAAAAATAAAAAAAAAAAAATCCTAGATCCCTATATGTTCGCTTAGCCTTGACTCAATGTGGAAATATTTACCATTCCTCCTGAAACAGCCTGTATTACCAATGGGTATGGAGGGGGAACAAAGGTTTGAGTTTGAGATGACTTCCGTGTCGGTAGGTTCATATAATATTAACCACCATTGAACAAACCCTCTCACACAGCTTACATGCCAGGTCTGACCTCTTCATTTATACATCTCACTTGATATGTGTCAGAGGAAGAACAATTGTTTGTATACATCTGAAGTCTGATTAGTGTAGTATCTATCTAGTCAGCGATGTATGCAATGAAGGGGGGGGGGAAAGAACTTGCCACTCTACCCATTATCTCCTAGCCTAGTTGCCTCATAATTGGTGCCATGTTGGTATCATTTGTGAGGTTCAGAATTGTCTTCGAACAGTTCAGTAAACAACATGACTTTACAGTAAACTGTATTGTACAGTCAAATAGGAATCTCAGGTTATTAAATGATTACATAATAATTATTTGAAGGGTTCAGAGCCATAATGGGCCAAGCGCCATTTATTAAAACCAAAGAAAGCAAGGGTTAAATTAAGTAAATACCATAGTTTAATGAAGATTGACATACACATTTAGTTTCATTCAATTATGGTAAGCATTTAATTTTAACCCTTGTTTTCTCCGTTTTTAATCAATGGCGCTTGGCCCACTATGGCTCTGAACGCTTCATTTTCTGTGTATAAACAACATTTAGGTCAGGGATGGGCGTAATGCTCCCGCGAGGGAGCTGCTTACAATATAAGCGAGCACATTATGCCTAAGCTTGATTTAGACCATGAAATACAAAAATTTGGTGTCTTTTACTGTGGTTCAATGCGGGCTGTATAACCGTTCTTTGTTCTAATTTATAGTTTTCTCTAATTTTGTATATTCATTCCATGTTTTGTCAAAATATTTAACGGTCATAACCAGAGCATATAGGATTAATCTGTAGTAATGTCACGAGAGGTCTGAGATATGGCGATAAATCCACGAGCGAAGCGAGTGGATTTGTCTGGGAAATCTCAGACCTCGAGTGACATTTGTTAGGACTATTTCGTGAATAAAATAAAAATGTAAATAATATATCCCTAAAATTCGAACACAAAATGTTAATAATTGTATATTTACGAATACTTAATCTATTCAGACATTGTGAAGTAGAAATAGAAGAATATCGATTACTGCAATAAAGAAATTCGATGTTATTATTCAGTAATGCCAATTGCGAAAAGCGAAATACAGGTTTAACAATGTTAATTACGTGTACTCCACTTTTCTGTTATTATTATAACATAAATACATTTTCATTATCTGCTGAAATCATGATTTAATTTAAAGTTTTATAATGTAATTATCAGGGAACGGATTTATATGGACTAAAAATATATGAAATATCTAAATATATATGTAGTTATTTTTACCAAAATATGGAATTAAATATGGATTTTTACCAAAATATGGAATTAAATATGGACTTAAAATTATAAAAAAAATGACTATGTACGTTAAATATTGGTACATTTTAATCAAACTAAACAAAAAATATAATGGACGTACCTTATCTTCCAATGTAGTTTCAACAAAACACAATTTTTATTGTCTGTTACCATAACAATAGGTTACAAACATTTCTTTCAAGTGCTGAAAAGTGAATCTTCTTCTATTGTCTCTGAGGATAGATTTATACTGACTAAAAGAGCGTTCGACGTCACAAGAAGTAACTGGTACATAATTCAATTTCACAATGTCTGCTGGGGATAAGTCCAAGTTAATCTTCACTGTTGATTCACCACTCATCACAGCAACAACCTTTTGTAGTTCTTCATATCCAGGGTTTTTTGAAAGTACAGTGTCCACCTTAGCTCTTACTGCATCTGCAACTTTACCTCTACCACGATTCAGTTGTTCCACAGTACTATTTATAATTTCAAAACTTTCAGATAGTGAAAGGTGCCTATTTTGGAGACTTTTGAGCGTTTTTATGATGCATGAAAATGTATGCTGAATGTGAGCTAAGTCATTCTTCACACTTATGTCACAGGTAACTGTTTTCGCAGTATCAATTGAGACTGCATCTTCAGAGTCCAATGCAAGGAGAACATTGTTAATAGAGTCTATATGTTCGGCATAATATTCAACTGCTTCTAGCCATGTACCCCATCTAGTTAAAATTGGCTTTGGTGGCAATGGAATTTCAGGGTACATTTCTTTCAACACGTTAACTCTACTGGGAGCTTTGAGAAATACTTTTTTCACTGATGAAATCAACAAATCTACTTTAGGGAAATTGTCTCTGACCACTTCTGCCACACGATGAAATGCATGCGCCACACAAGTAAAATGAGTCAATTTAGGATATACAACAGATAATGCTTGTCCAGCTTTGACCATATAAGGGGCAGCATCGCTAATAAAGAATAACACATTATCGTACATAATACCCTTTGGCCACAGGATACCCATAGCTTCGTTGAACAGTTTAACTATAGTTTTGTTATTGCACTTTTCTAGAACATCACAATGTAAAAGAATTCGTTCAGAATATTGTTCACTTAACAAACCGATAACTACATTACCAACAAGTCTACCTTCTTTGTCGGGAGTCTCATCAATGGAAACCCAAATTGAACTATCTTTAATTTCATCTCTTATCTTCTGTATTGTCTCATCGTAGATGGATGGAGCATACGTCTTCCTAAGTGTTGACTCATCCGGGATTGTATGTTGAGTATATTTTTCAAGGAATTCCCTGAAGACCTTATTCTTTAGTTTGTAGAGAGGAATATCAGCAGAGATGAGAGAACGGCACAGGTCGATGTTAAACTCAGATCTTACATTCGATGTTGTTGGTTGTGTTAAAAACAATTGTCTCTGCTTGGAATTTAGTTGTTTGTTGGCCTGATGTTTACTAGTTGTAATGTGTTGTTGCACCAGGAACTTTTGTGTAGATGATACTGCACACTGACACAAATTACAAAATAATATTTTATTGTCAGTTGATAAACCATCTTCTTTAAATTCTGAAATGTAACTTGTTAGTTTTGATTTTAAATTGACTGAATGACGTACTTTTGGCATATTTACTGTCTTTATAGTATGATTTACAAAACTGAACCTATGTGTACTCTGACTGGCATTTAACTGTTGAGCTGCACAACTGAAGTCTGTTAAAAATTTTAAATTAAATTAATACAGTTTTGTAACTTACTTTCCCATTGTTGATAGGACTGCTAATTTTCAAATAACTCTGATGTTAAAGGGATTACTGAACATGTGTTTAAATCTCTATTGTTGAAATGTATTTTTAAAAGTTAATGGAATTTTGTTTTGTTTTATTGTTAAACCTAATATAATATGGACTGTTTTATATGAAATATGGAAAATATATGGAAATTAACGAAAATATGTACTAAACTCTAAAATATGGAAAAATATGGAAAATAAAAGTAGGATTTTTCAACCCTACACATTGTGAAACATAAAGATAATGCATAATATAAATTATATTAGCTTTATAAGTAAATATGTATTTACATATAAATCCTTTCCCTGGTAATTATAGTAACCTGATTAATACATTAATTAAATGAAGAATTGTTGAAAACGCAGTTATCTAATGTGAATGAAGGAATGTAATTTTTTTCAAATAGCCTACAATGGACATGGAATTAGAAGATGATGTATTTTATAGGCTACAATAGGTAAGGTTAGCTGGTGAGCAGGACCAGTGTCAGCTGTGCCTTATTTCGACCGTTACTTACAATCAGTGCTACACGAAAGCATTTTTTATAGCTCGACAAATGCATTCTCGCTGTAGTGTGTAACGGAACTAAAGCTGCATCTACACAGTTCAGTATTCCAATCGCGTTTGCATGCAATCTGGGAAGAATATTGAAAGAATCAAGTTTAAAAGGTACGTTCAATTAAGGTACATGAAGTTTTTGTGTCTATAATGTGCGTTGTTTGGAACGTCGTCTTCACTGGGTAAATATATTAATTAATATTAAATATCAATTTTGCATTCGTTGCTTTAAAGTTGAAAGAAAAGTTTAACCGTGTAGTTGCATCTTAATGTATTCATGATCGTCAATTCACGGGGAAACAGTTGGCGACAACTAAACAAAAGAACGACCATGCGATAAATTGATAGCGATAAATCTAGCTGCAAAAATTATCGCAAAGTCTGACTGTGATTGGTTGGAATTCAAAATTTCATTACACTTCATTGGTCGAAAATGGAATGACGTCATATAAACGAAATAGTCATTGTAAACCTTGGTCTGGTTTTCAGGAACCAGCATATTAACGAAATACAGATCTTTTTCTTTTTTTTCTTCAAAATTCGAATATTGTGAATTCCTGTTTATTCGGAAACTCCTAAATATGACTTTTCATAGAAATTCTTTATACAAGCTTCCCCTATCTCACGTAGGGTGTTAATTTATTGAGGGGCAAGGCGCTTTTAACTATCTGCTGGATAACGAACCTGACATGTCACACACGATTATTCAGTATGTAGTTGGAGTGAGTATTTGTTTGCTTTTTTTAATGTCTTATTGTTGACAGTCCATTTGTGCACACAACAACAAGTCTGGCTCCTTTGTATAGAATTGTATAGTGCAAATACAGCGCATTGTGCTAGCTATTTGATATGTGAATTGTACACCTTCATAAAAGAGATTTCATTGTCCACTACTTTTCTGTATATTTGTGTTACCTTTAAAACCCACTCCTACAGTGTCTATCCGCCTGTATGGCAACTAGACGATAGCTTTCACAAAAATGAGTAATTGAGCCGAAGTTATCTGTGATAATGCAATATAGGGACGTGATTCGTTTTTTGTAACATGAAGTGAAATGTTTCGAAAACTTGAAAACATTATTGTGTTATTCCGAGTATTAACACAGACAAATACACTACCCACAGATTTTATTGTACGTGTTGAAAACAAACAAGAAAGGAATTGTATTTACTTCAGTGAAATTTATATGGCTTTATTTTTGATAATTTTATGTTCTTAAAACTGGAAACAACAAATCTCTCTGAAAATGTATGTGGTATTTACTAAAGCAGGCATGGGCAATATGTTCTCGCGCGGGCACTGTATATACCATCCCTTCATCCCTTCATTCCTCCCTCCACAAATATTCTACCTGTCTGCGTGTACGTACAGCAAGCAGAGGCTGAACTCGGTACCATAGCGTTTTAATCAGTGGTCTGTAAATTGGTGGAATATGGCGAATAAATTGAAGGTTTCGTTTTAATTTTCAAGAAACATGGGAACAAGACTATTTTGTTATTATGAGTAACGGTAAAGTTAAATGCTGCTTCAACTGTTTAGTTGAGATTTATATAAAACATTATAATATCAGACAACACTTAAAGTAAAAATGGTTTGTATTGACTATTACACTTTTACTACGTCATACTCAGACATCGAGATTTTGGACCCGATAGAATAAGTTTACTAAGTCCATACATACTATAGGCAGCTTTGTCACTGTGTTTGAGGTGGATGGGAGTCGGCAGAAGGAGAGACATGTGTACGTGAAACCAAGTCCAGTCCAGTCTGCTGGTGCTGTACAGTGACGTTCCAAAGAAAGACAACTAATTTATCAAACATTAAAATAAAATGATTGGAAGAGGAGAAAAATTCTGTAGGATCAAAAAAAAATCTATACGTAGATTAAAATACAAACCTATAATGCGAAATTTTCAAAATAAATTAATATGCATTTCTTCTCGCCTTCTTCCACAAGCACATGTGCAATACTTACACAACATACATAAGAATCATACACAATATACACAACTTATAATGTACAATCCATGATATCCCCACAATATAGCCTATACTTACAATATATTTACAATATAATGTAATGATAATTTATGTTCTGTTCAACTTGTTTATTTTCCAGCTTTATCTTCTAGAATACTATTTGAACTGTTACAATGTACTACAACACACATTCTCAAGGTCTCAAAACTAAATTCTCTTCGGTTGTCGGCAAGACAAAATTTGTATTGGGAGAAGCTCCGCTCTACATCACATGATGTAATGGGTGCAAAACGATAAAACACTACTCATTGAAATCTGTCTTCGCTACCCCAGCAGTGTCCGTAGACTTCTTCCCTGCTAGCATGTCTTTTATGTCACAGAATATGACATATCCACTGCTTTTACACAAAACTGAGCTTAATTTCTGTTTAACACGATTACTAGCTGGTGTAGCGGATGCTTGATGAATTACTTTCGTTATCTCCTCAATTAATGTTAGAGCTTCAGGAGACGAATAATTGACGTTTTCTATAACCTCACTGGTTAGTAGAATTTTTTTTTCCTGAGCTGTCAGTGACGAGGGTTCCGACTATGAGTGGCTTCATCTATCGACACCCAGATTTTATTATTTGCTGTTTGTTGTCTAATGTTACTTAATGTTCTATTGTATTACTTTCTCAAGTAAGTCTGCCGCAATGTCGAGTCAGTAGGGACTATTCTCTTGGTATAATTTTCCATGAAAGCTTTGAAATTAGGGTTATTTACTTTATTAAATTATATGTTTACAGCCACCATCATTTCACATAGAACTGGGAAGAACTCGGATTCTTTATTTGTAAGTTAATCTGACACAGGTGGAATTTCTTCTTTGGTAAGAGACAAAATGTTTATATGTGAAATGTGTTTTTGGGAGTTACAATGGGTCCCAATGTATCGTTTTTGTCTCCCCTTAGTCTGACATGACAAAATTTAATGTAACATGGTCCCCATTAACTTCAAAATAATCACTTTCGAACTCCTGCACAAATAAATGCGTCTTAGAGTATTTCACTTTTGGCATACTTACTGTTAATTATATTCTTCTACTAATCAGATAACCACATGCACACATCGAAACTAGACTGCTATCTCCTGTCCTCTCTTTTCTGACAACGTGAACTAGGCCTACAGGACTGTTTTTATTACCAGAACAGTACCTGCCTTATGAGTATGACTGAGTAAATAAAGCACATGGGACGACAGGTCGGTCGCTACCATCAGTGCCTCCACCCACTATCGTCCTGCTTTCCAACTTGAAACCGCACTGTTTTCGTCTATCGGGTCTAAAGTCTCTAAGCCTGCTCATACTACATTTGACCAATAAAACGGTACGAAAGTACGTCTTTCAATCAATCATGGCTGCTTATCGCACAATTTTGTCGATTTCCTAGCATTTGTTTAATTTTATCGCTTCCCTAACATTTGTTTTTTTTCACTACCCTAGCATTTGTTTCTTTGATTGCCAACATTTCAAACAGCAAATTCTTTACGTTTTTATAAAATATAATTTGCGATCGTAATTTGTTTTCCGCATAGATAGTCGACTGAAAATGGCGGCTCCGTTCAAACATTTTGGTGAAGATAACATTAATGGAATAGAATTTTAGTAAGTCAATTAATATCTATTGTATTGTAGTCTATTAGAGTACTTTATTTCTTTTAATCTCTATATACTTTCTTCTGTTCTTATCACCTCCCTACTATTTATTCCTTTGTCTGTCAATATTTCAAACTGCAAATTCTTTACGATACTATAAAACATGCTTTGCGATCGTCAATTGTTTACCGTATAGACAGTCAACTGAAAATGGTGGCTCTGTTCAAACATTTTGGTGGAGCTAACATTAGAGAAATAGAATTTGAGTAAGTCAATTAATATTTTATTGTATTAGAGTACTTTATTTCTTCTAATCTTTATATAACTTTCTCCTAATCGTGTAATGGTCAGTTAAATCCCACTCGAGTTTTGATTTCCTCTAGATAAATAAAAACCTGTAGTGAGATTACTGATGATGAAATAGTTGTTACGTGCAATAAAGCAATGGGCTATTTTGTTGTGCCGGTTGAAATAGCGAAAAAGTTTTCAAGAATCTGCAAGAATAATTCGTTAATTGAAAAAAAAACAATCCACGAGAACTACTGGTTGAAAATGCAGTCCAATCAATTTATCGCATTTCAAACACATAGGCGAGTCATAGAGAACAATACCCCTTTTCAAATGCCAGATAAAACCGTCAAGGATTGTATGAATTATTACCTAATGACAAGTATCCTAACGTACGTAATTTCACAGCTAAAATGCTGGAAATCTTTGAATCCACATATGTCTGCGAACAATTTTTTTTTCCTAAACCGAACCTGATAAAAAATATTGCGTGTACACGTCTAACAGACTATCATCTCGTAACTCCTTGACGTTTATGTAGTAATATTATTCGCCTTAATATACTGGGTGTTCAGTTCAAAATGTGTCTTGGCTCGCTGTATGCCGTCATGTGGCTAGCTGATGAACCTAGAGAATTCAATCTTCCTACACTTCCGCAGCTCAGGTGTATAATCTAAGAGGCAGAGAAGTTGGCTAGCAAGTACGGCGTTCATTCTGAAGAGTACGTGCCGATACGTACGGTAACGCCGGTAGTGGCAGGAATGTGAACTGTTTGGAAATACGTACTGTCGGGATATGGGGAGAGGGTTAAGACGATTACTTACGTATTTGTTGACATTAACTTCGACGGTCAACATGGACACGGAGCATTTGATTTCTGCTGTGGAATGTTACCGTACGCAACCGATGATAACAAATACCCTACGTACGACTTGCCGGCGCAAAACACAGTTCGAAAGAGGTTATGGTAGCACACAGACAGTACAGACCGCCATCTGTTGCTACGACGTTCAAGTTATACCGTACACGTTCTCAAGTTCAGATTGAAGAACGCCTTAAATAATAGGCAACTTCTCTAACATATAAACTGAAACTCGCTTCAAATCAGTGACCCAACAACAGTGACGTCATGACACACTTTGAAATGAACACCCAGTAGATACTTTCGTCCTCACTAAATATTATAGGCGATCTACAACTTATAATTGATTATTTATAATTGGTGGGTGTTAAGCCATAGTGATCATATTCAAATTCAAATTCAAATTTATTTACAATTTACATTTGAAATGAATACATATGAATAGATACCCGAAATGACCATATGCTCGTGCTCGGGTACAGTCCAGTAGTCTACATAAATTTTACAGAGATCAAATAATAATGTTGATGATAGAAATAACAGTAACAATAATAATAATAATAATAATAATAATAATAATAATAATAATAATAATAATAGTAATAAAACAAAAATATTTACAATAATAAAATAGAAACTAAGACGGATAAAATAAAATATAAAACCACTAGCGAGAGTTAACACAACTTAAATAAGCATATAAATAACCGGAAAAAAATGACGAACTCGAAAATCAACAGAAAAGTTCGTTGTATCGCAGACGACAGCAACCGCCGTATTGACATTGTGTTGTGCATTATTGGTAGTAGGGGGGAGCCGAAAGTCTACGTAACTGCCGTTCTCTTCGAATCTTCTCGTACAATCATGGGAAGTTAATGCTGCAAAAACAAAAGTCTACGAGTCAAACTGTTCATTATTACCAGGATAAATACAAATAATACTGAAATATATTAATCTAGTTTCAGTTATAGATCTCTCCTTTTGTGCAAGAGGTATCATATCAAAATATTTTATGAATAGGGGGGAAAATATAAATTTCAAGAACTCTCTAGTGACAGAGATAGTGACAAGTACAATCAAGTGTATCTGTAGCGATGCTAAGGAATCATTTATTGGAGATATACACTGTTATTAATTAAGAAAATGATCTATTTATATTTATTACAATGTTTTATCTTATAGGTTACATGCATCAGATAAATATGATATGATAAATATGAATGCCTATATTGCGTATTTGACTCGATTTGAATTGTTCAATGTAATGGCATGCCGCATTAGTTTTGTACATCCCTAAGTCGAAGAGAAGCCAAGTTCATGTAGTTACCCGTTGATGGAAACACAGCAGCTATGCCCGAAATATTGTGTAAGGAGTAAGTTCGATCATACATACTTCCCCTCCCTTATACCCATGCCTGACCTAAAGTAATATGCTGTCGTACTTGATTATTTATATTCCTAGATTTCTTCTCTCACATAAACTTATACCAGAGTTCCGCCTCAATATCAACATTTTTCAAAATGATAATAATAACAGACACACTGTATTTTTTTTTTTTCAAAATTCTTCGTTTCAAATATCCAATATAACAGCAGGATGCGATAATAGTGACGAAAAGTCGGTCTGGGTAGCGTAGTTGGTATTAGCACTGGCCTTCTATGCTCAAGGTTGCAGGTTCGATCCCGGCCCAGTTCGATGGCATTTAAGTGTGTTTAAATGCGACAGGCTCATGTCAGTGGATTTACTGGCATGTAAAAGAACTCCTACGGGATAAAATTCCGGCACACCGGCGACGCTGATATAAATTCTGCAGTTGCGAGCGTCGTTAAATAAACCATAATTTAATTTTAGTGACGAAAATGCGGGTAAATTGTTATTGGAAAATCTTTCCTTCAAAGAATCTAGATCAGGCCTGCACAAGGTTTGCGCTCTCCGAGCCGGCTCACAGCTCATGAGCGGAATGTAGATATTAGCTGCGCTCTGTATAAGGGTGGACTGGAAGAAGGGGTATTTCTCGTACAAAATATACACAAAAGGAAGTACATTTACGAGTGTTTATGAAATGAATTCCCGTTCAGTGTTTGCAAAACTATCTTGGACTATTATTAAATAATAAAGAAATGTTTATTTTACAGAAATAATAGAAATTCTATAGCTACTTAAATGTACAATATAATTTTGTTATATTTTTATTTATCAATACCTCAAAACGAGGTTTTATGCTGTTGGCAGCTGAAAGGAACTGTAGCCTACTGATCGTAATGAAACATCAGTTACAGATGTTCGATGTCTGCCTTTATTAAAGTTGATTATAGAAAACAGTTGCTCACAAATATAAATGTTGAGCCAAACATAGCAATCATTTTCACAGCCAGCCTGTGTAGTCGTGGATATTATTGCTAATGTTTAGTCTTGTAAAACTCAACCAGGCTAGTAGTATTATTCAAACGATCTTTAGCCCTTAGGTCACATTGAAGATCAATAAGTTCGAGCTGTAAATCGTTAAATGTTAAATGTTATGTTCCGTCTTTTAGATTCCTCCATACTGTACTGTAGCAGTAGGTAAGCAACGTGAAACAGTTGCTGAGAATAGGCCTACACACTGCACTCCACTAGATAGCTGAGTGGTCGTTTCCCTCTCCTCTACCTATAGCAAGTCTATGTCATTCTGACGTATCTTCCTCTCCGTTTCGGCGAGCTAATTAGTTTCAATATTGGTAAATCAAATTTGAGAAAGCGATCTCTCTTTTATTTACACACAACAAAAACACTATATCATAAAATGTCTCCACTTTTATTAATGCTTCGAACTTACTATTATCTATCAAATAAACAGGATTTAGATTTTTCGTTATCGTACAATATGTGCAAGAAAAAGTTATGTAAAGCATTACTTGAAACACATGTTCTGTGTTGGTGAGTTTTTTGAATAAATGAATCGAGCCTCTTGGACCTGCTGTGTAGTGCTGTATATTGAATTTATTAACATGGTGTTGTATTTGCTCTGCAATTTGCCAATTATATCTACGCCTACATTTTGCATTTTTGGCTGTGATGTCTGTACTTGGCTCTTTTTGATTTGTTTTTATTTGGTGTTTTTCATTTATATCTGTATCTGTCTTTTTTATTTAGGTGGTGTCTATTTTTTTCTTCTCTTTTCCATTTTTAATTTGTAATTACACTTGTATCTGTTTTACCTCTTTTTTCGTGTTTTATGCAATATGTTTTTTTTATCTGTACTGTCTATTGTAATTGGGGCTTTGCCCTGTTATGGACATAAATAGATAAATAAATAAATAAATAATAAACAGATGAACGTGTTTCCATGCTTTCCACTGCCTTCTGAATCATAAACCGCAAAAATCATATTTCTATCTTATTTCTTTTCTGTGAAATAGTATTTGAAAGAGTGTATACATCAATTTGGGACACTCTGTACAATACTTTCTTCGCACAACAGTTTCACGAAAAAATTAATCTTGCAAGGAAGGAAATTCAAGCATTCGTTTCAGATAAATCTCTCTCCCAAATTAGTCCTGTTGTCACGTCATTGGTCGTGGGCCACAGTTTGAGAACCACGATTACCTCAATGCTTGTTTTATTATAGACGTCGAAGTCTATAAATTTTCTTCGCTGAGTGAGATACACAGAGTTTGAAACCCGTACACTCCACCGCCCGGGCGGAAGAGATCGGGCCCGTCACTGCCTGGAAAGAGAGCGAAGAGTTGTTATGCGGGCGTGTATAACTCGTCGCACTGCGCGCGCAGGGTGCGTTGTTGTATATACCTCGTGTAATTAGCACCGCGTCCCAGGCGACGACGGGCTGACGTTTATTAAACTTCGACAGAGATGACGCCACCGGACACATTTAGATAATGAACACACCCAGTCATCTCATAAATAAATGTCCATCAGAAACTTTTCCCTTCTAATGGCGTATAAAACCAACTCATGTACTGCTCACAGTTACAACCTGATATTTTATATCTCTGCTTTGTTTAGGAAAATATTTCTCGGTTTTACTATTATGAAATACTGTAAACGGGATTATCTGATTTGTACCGTTTCCATGTCAACCTGAATACAACTCAGTCATCTACCTCCAAATTAAAAAATGACTGTGGATCCCTTGATCGTACTTGGGAAAGTGTTGATACTGTATCTGCTTTATAAATACGTTCCTTATCCAGTATTTAAGGTCCCGCTCCGTAGCATCGTTTTATATTTTATTTATTTATTTAAATTTAAATATACACAATAAACAATATAATTACAAACAAACAAGAGAAGTAGAAATAAAATAATACAATCAATATAAAAAAATGAGGTACAGTAGTATTAACAAAATTTGAGACCGAATGAGCAGCGCTCGTGTTCGGTCGCAGTTCAGATATAATATTAATAGGCCTAAAAGAGACTATAAAATAAAATCTATATATATATATATATATATAATTTGAACTTGTAATGGAAATTACGGGAAAATGGCTGAACGGATTTTAATAAATGGCCCCTCATTTTGAAGCTTGGAACCCAAAGTTTTTCGGAAAAGTAGTAGTTTTCAGTGAAATGTCAATTTTCCTACATAATTTTCCTATTTTCCAAAATCCATCCGTTGTCAGTTTTGAGAACTAATTGCATTTCAGCAAGGCCGTGATTTCAGAATAAAACAAAACACACACTACAATAAACAATAGCTATTACACGGAGGCCATGACCTGCAGGATTCCTGACACATTTAGAGTTCAGATTCAATTGGTTATTAAAAACTTGAAGACTCGCTAATTTATAGGTCTGATTTTGTGGTGTGTAATTTTCTGAGTACAGCTGTGTATTGGATATTGAAATCTACAAAACTTAAGTGGTTTGATTACATTATTACCATTAGCAATGAAATTTCATTATAGTTAATGCCATGCTGTGATTATTTTTCATTAATTATACATATTAATGCTATACTAATGATATGAAAGTGAAACTTTTGGGGTTACAGAAGTAGATATAGAGAATGTGTTTAATTAGATCTTCATTTCTATAATTTACTGAGTAGCGGCTATTATTATATAAAACTTACGTAAAATAATAATAGCCTATTGTTATTAAAAATCAAATATGATTATAGTTATTAATCAAGTGGGGTTGGGTCTTTTTCATATAGCGGTGAGGTGTAGATATTTATGTGCGTCATGCTCTTCAGTATTGGCTCGAGAGAGCGCAAAAATTACAGTTTCTAGGGAAAGACGGTATTACTACTTACTGATAAAATAAGAGACCTACAAAATGTTGTAGTCTCTCGATCATTTCAGCAAAATCTCTTAGGAGGATAAAATGATTTTACCTCTACATTTCAATCTCTACATACAGCAGCTATACCAAAATGCTATGTCTATTGTTCCAAAGCATAACAAACCTGACTCTTACAATCCACTATGACCTGAAATAGCTATTGCTTTACTCCCACATGAAAAACCCACTGATCGCCCTGACATTGTTACTTACGTTTTCGCGTTGAAACTCAAGAGACATAGGATACATAGTTTCAAGAAAAGTATTGGACATAAAAACCATTCAGAGGGAGTTTGTTTCATTATTATGGAAGCAAATAACTTTCAAAATGTCTGGTATTCTTCATTGAAAATAAATCTTAAAAATTATTCGAACGTCTAATGAACTTAGTTTGCAGCATTTGCTGCACAAGCCACTAGTAAAATAGGAAATAAACTTAAAATTACAGTTACAGAAATTATATAATACAATATTAATATAAGAGAAATATAGAAAAAAATAATAAAAATAAATAAATAAAATAAAATAGGAACTAAAATTTAAATTACAGCGGCAATGGAAGATATCATCTAAGTGATCTAAGATATCGTGTCTAGGACTAGTGTTATGGAATGCGCGCTGGTTCGACTCCTCATGGGGAAGGAATTTTCTCATGAAAAGTTTTTTACCCAGTATCATGAGGAGCTACGATAGGTAGCGAAATCCCGTTACGAAAACTACCTATACATCCTTTCCAGTTGTCACGATGTGACACTTTTACTATTTTCAAACTCTATATATTGAAAATGAACTGCCTTTGTCAACTTTTGTTATTAGAATCAATTTAGAAGATCAGTATCATTTTACAGAAAAAAGTTGTTTGAATAAAATTTGTTATTATTGCAGAAAATAAAGAAAAGGTTCCGTCACGGATGTTACAAGATCTGTGAACTCACTTCACACCTTCTCAACAAAAAATGTAAAACTCAGGTATTTGCCTCAAACAAGAAAAGATTCAGTCTCATAGTGTCCACATGAAAGCCATGAAAATCTCATGGCATCCAATTAGTTCACAAAAACATAATAAATAAACATTTTATAGCTGTTTCTTCTTTCTGATGAATTAATGTCCTTCATTTTTCCAGTTTAAAACATTTCTAAGTCAAAATATTCACTTGAACTGTAAGATTTCTAATTGAGGCGTTGACATGGGAAAGGTAGCAACTGCGAAAAACAAAATTTTTCAGGGGAAGCAAAAAACAAGTTTATGAAACTTTCTCACTTACATTATTATAGAAACTGCTTTAAATGAAAGACATACACTCATGTTTGTGTTACGTATGAAATTTGAAAAGTCTGGCACAGATTTATCTGTGAAATCCTATTTTATGAAAATACATAATTGAAATCACTCCTTAGCTAAACTGAGAATTAACGTTATTTATACATTATGCACAAATTTTTCGGTAAAATGCATGATACTTTTCATCGAGGAAGTCTAACATAGATAACAAGTCTCTCTTTTTGGCATCAGGGACGACTGGTCTTCTTTCAAGGCGTTGCAAGCACTGCAAGTTAGTGATTGACGTTAATGACTGTCCTTTCTTAAAAATCCTATGCTCTGTCCACATTTCAAGGTCATTAAATGACTGTCTTGTTTTTATCAGAGGAAAATGAGCTCTTGAGAGTCTAATCCAGTTGAGGGTGCTGATTTTGATAGGAGTTGTATTCAAAAACTTGTCACATTCTGCAGAAAAGTCGAAGAAATCCTCATCCTTCATCATTATTACATTATTAGGCCTTACCTCTTCTGGAACCATGGTCTTGCATCTTTTCTTTTCTTTTCTCTATGATGCCAAATTCCTTATTACATGGCATGTAGGAATGTTCTGAAACCAGGAATTTCAAGTCCACTGAATCAAAATGTTTCTTGGAAATAATGTAAATCAGGACCATTAGAATCACCCGATTCTTATTCTGCCCTGCACAGTTATCAGCCCATATTTGTCTAGATACACTCTGATGTTGTAAAAGGAGGTACTACCTTCTCCGCGCACATACAACTTACAACATCTAGTGACTACGTTTCCAACTTCGTTTCATTACATACGGACATACTACCTTCTCTGTGCCATTGGCATGGCCATTTAGTACAGTCTCAATGAAAAACCTAAAAATTCGAATTTTTTGGCAGTTACGACCTTTCCCGTGTCAATGCCTCAATTGTTATTAATCCAATCTACTTAAAATAAATGACAGAAAGAATATAGTAGAGAGTAAAAAGTTCCTTGATTCTAGAGCTCTGGAATTAACAGTGCAGTTTATAAAAGTATTTCTTCAACAATAGCTCCTTGAAAAACATATATTAACAGCTGAACTCTCTATGAGAAGTGCTGCAAACTTTATGGAAACAAAAAGTACCCATTACCCAGAAAAGACCACTTAGATTCAATGCTCATAAAACTTGTAAAATATTTTCTTTTTGAAAATAAAACATTTGAATATTTAAATGTAGAGACTTATCTATGTTTTACACTGATGATAAATACTTGTGAGGTTCTTACGCTAAGGTACTGTGCACGCATTCCTTTGGTTTCACGAGATAAGGAATGGTCTATATAGGTTAACAGTTTCATTTGCATTCATTTCAGAAATAGCTTTACTGGTAAAATTTACAATAAATTTACATAAATTGTCGTTTTCGATCAAGACGCAATCCCAAAAGAAGGCCTAGCTTTTTAGTTATCCTCTATTAGCTGGATGTCATACCAACATCAAAGAGGAAATGAAAATAATCCGCTGCTGACTGTTGCAAAGTTTGTAAAGGACGTCATTAAACCTCAACGTTAGCACATTATGCAAATTGTGTACAAAAAACATTTATGAATATTTAGGTGTAGAGAGTAAACATTTTAATTAAATTTAATAACATTTTTTTTTGGTATGAAGGAACCTATCCAATACACACATTAGTTATATTAATATAACACCTATGTGGGAGGTGTCATTTAATGACATTTTTCTGGCTTTTATGTTTTACATATTTAGACGCATTATTTGGAATATGTGTGATAAGACTTTCTTGTGTTAAACTCCAACGTACCTTGTTTACATGTTTCGACCTATTTATGGATCATCCTCAGAACTGGTCTTTGTTGGTCTTGGCGCCTCTTGTTTTGTTGCCTGTGAGGGTGTGTTCGTGTGATATAATGTAGAGTCAAAGAGTGTGTGTGTTCTGAAATTGAGTTATGTTTGTTGAGAATTTCGTTGGGTTGTGTTTTCGTGTGTCTGTATATTTCATATTGTTCTAGTGTGTTTAGTTTCTAGATTTTTGATTGGATGTGTAGTATTTCCATGTCTGTGTTGATGTCTCTGTGGGTGTGGTTGGCATTTGTGATGTGTTCTGCATATGTGGAAGTGTTTTGTAATTTTGTTATGGCTGTGATGTGTTCTTTGTAACGTGTTTGAAATGATCTGCCTGTCTGTCCTATGTAGAAGTTGTTGCAGGTGTTACATTTGAGTTTGTATACGCCTGTGTGGTTGTATTTGTTTGTTTCTGTGTTGAGATGTTTTTGTAGAGTGTTATTTGTTCTGTATGCGATATTGTAATTTAATTTCTTGAACGAGGTTGCAATTTTGTGTGTGTTTTTGTTTTCGTATGTTAGTGTGATGTATTTTTTGTGTTCTTGTGTTTGTGTTGTATTCTTATGTTTTTTGTGATTATGTTTTTCTATTTTGTTATGTTGTCTATTATGTTGGGGTTGTATCCGTTTTCTTGTGCTATGTATTTGATTATGTTTACTCTTCTTTGTAATCATGTTGGTTCATTAGTATGTTGAGTAGTCTGTGTACCATTGTTCGGAATGCAGCTTGTTTGTGTTGTGTTGTGTATGTGTGTGTTGTTGTGGGTTTTCTGTATACTTTGAATGTGTCTCTGTTGTCGACTTTTGTTATTGTGATGTCTAGAAAATTTATGGGTTTGTTATTTTCAATTTCTAATGTGTGGTGTAGTTTTGGTTATATTTTGTATATGTGTTGATGCAGGTTTTGGATCTGTCTTTTGTTTCCTTTGTATAGTATGTCATTTGGGTATATGTTTTAAAATGACTCTTATATTATGTATTTTGTAGTAGGCCTATTGAAAAATGATTTTAAAAGGAAAAATTACTTTTATAACAACTGTTTTCATTCATAGTTTTCTGCTCAAGTGCAGGTCTTTCACTGCAAACCCAGCATTCTCCAATTTTTCCTTAATGTCCTTAATCTTAATGTCGTCTATTATCTGATATCTTATTTTGCCGCGAACTTTTCTCCCGTTCACTATTCCTTCCAGTGCGTCCTTCAATAGGCATCGTGTTCTCATTCAGTGACCCAGTCAATTCTTTTTTCTCTTTAATGCAAAAGGAGAAAGGAACATAAAATGTTCATAAGCATCTGAAGTCTGATTAGTGTAATATGTTACTAGTCAGCGATGTATTCAATGGAGAGGGAAAAGAACCGGCCACCCTACCCCTTTATCTTTTGGCGTAGTTGCCGCATGAGTGATGCCTTATTGGTGTCCCACAGATACACAGATGGACATCTTATGGATTTATTCCTTTTTTTTTTTTGGAAACCGGGATGAAAAGAAATACTTACTCTGTTACATTCGTATTCATCACTAACTTTATTTTGTATCTGTTTATAGTTCACAATTTGAAAAATCCTCATTTGCATCCATTCCCATTATAAGCCTTGTGGTAAAATTGCTGAACCTGGCCGTGAAAAAAGAGCAATACATCATAGTCATCAACGCCTTCATCTCTTGCCATGTCTTTTTCATCACGCCGTATATGACGCAATTACCATATTGCAACTGGTTCCGTCTCTCTCCCTCCTGCTGAAATGTGCTGACATGGTGCGCATCATTTTCCTTTCGTCCTCATTCAAGCCTCCACCCCTTTTCACCCTCATTTGTGCCAGAGGCTTGGTGAGAACTGCTAACTGAGGGATAGAGGGTCCTAGACTAGCGCCAAACTTGTGTAGCGGAGATGTAATAATATCAAAGTGCTGGCCATCCGACACGTTGCCGCCAGTCTGAATGCTCGGGTCTGATTCTGCTTTTCAATACGAGCGAAAATGAATTGTGAGGTGGGGAAAAAGATATTTCTCATCCATCTGTATGGTCTTGAGAACTAATAACTTCACCTTCCGTTGAAATGGTCCTCTGATGATGATGAAATGGCGTAATCTGCTAAGTTTTGTTGCAAGTTTTCCACTTCTGCAAGTTCCTGTTGTATGTTGGTTCATATTTTAGTTTTTCTTGGTACGTTGAACCACGTAGCTCACAATATAAAAAGCACCTTATTTTTATCATGTTTTTTTTTTCTAATCTGTCTCAGAATTTGTTTCGCATAAATAATAATGGAGGAGATAAAAAAGAGAGCGTGAAATCGACGCGTGAAGCTCTTAACCTTGAAAGGGAAATGTATGTGTGAATGAATGAATTATACAGTGATTGCATTATTTAGTTAATAAGTGAATAAATAACTCTTCACCATAAGGTAATTCAGAATTCCTGCACGGATATATCATATGTACTTCGGTACATCATAGTAATAAAATTAACTAATGTACATAAATGAGTGAAATAATACACGAATTATTGAATAATATGTGAGTCAAAGAAGGGGTGAGAGAGTAGATTACTTAGTGAACGAATTCTTATACGGGAAAATAAATGACTGACTAGATTAATGAATGAGTGAATTAATTGATTAATTACGTTATGACAGCAGCAATGATCGAGTAGACGGCCTCCAGATATGGAGGGTAGCTGTGAATATATTGAATAAGCAGTCGCGGACAGCCGATGAGGGGTGGTCCTCCAGCTTGGGGGTTGGGCGAAGGGCTAACAACCCATCACCTTAAAAACAGCTTGTTACGAATCCTTCAAATAAGAGTATATGATTATGTCTCGTGACCAGAATATTGTACGAAATGGAAATATAAAAATTGGAAATTTATCTTTTGAAGAGGTGGAGAAGTTCAAATATCTGGGAGCAACAGTAACAAATATAAATGATACTCGGGAGGAAATTAAAAACAGAATAAATATGGGAAATGCCTGTTATTATTCGGTTGAGAAGATTTTATCATCCAGTCTGCTGTCAAAAAGCCTGAAAGTTAGAATTTATAAAACAGTTATATTACCGGTCGTTCTTTATGGTTGTGAAACTTGGACTCTCACTTTGAGAGAGGAACATAGGTTAAGGGTGTTTGAGAATAAAGTGCTTAAGAAAATATTTGGGGCTAAGAGGGATGAAGTTACAGGAAAATGGAGAAAGTTACACAACACAGAACTGCAAGCATTGTATTCTTCACCTGACATAATTAGGAACATTAAATCCAGACGTTTGAGATGAGCAGGGCATGTAGCACGTATGGGCGAATCCAGAAATGCATATAGAGTGTTAGTTGGGAGGCTGGAGGGAAAATGACTATTATGGAGGCCGAGACGTAGATGGGAAGATAATATTAAAATGGATTTGAGGGAGGTGGATATGATGATAGAGACTGGATTAATCTTGCTCAGGATAGGGACCAATGGCGGGCTTATGTGAGGGCGGCAATGAACCTCCGGGTTCCTTAAAAGCAAGCAAGTATGACAGCAGCAATAAATTAATTATGGCCTAGATTATGTAATCAACGAATTAATATACTGGTTAATGAACAAGTGAATGGATTAATATATAAATTATTGACTTGATAAGGGAAGTGTAAATTATTGGCTTGCATTATTTAAAGAACTATGATATAGTCAGCTATTTATGCAATGGATAGGGAAAGGAACTGGCCACGCTAATCTTGTTCCTTAGCGGGAGCGCGCCGATGCAATCCACAACTTAGTATAAAGAATTGAAACATGAATTATCTCTTAATAATGCAACATACATAATGATCTTTAATTTGTTTCATACACATAACCTACAAATGTCCAAATCATGAACCACTTTGTACATTCCACGCAATTATAGGCATATTTTTAAGTTCATCCCATTTTGAAGACATTTTATTAATACAGATACTAGATGGAGCGAGACAAGAATTCGTATTGCGTGTTATTGCGAAATGGAACCAGTTAGTGTAGACGCAAGAGACGGAGGATATGTGGGGAAGCCCTGTGGCAGAAATCGTGTACATGTTTGAGCGTTAACACTACATCCTGTGGAACAGATCTCACGTTCTTACGCGAACTTCCCGTCTGTGTGTCTCGTACATGACACCTCCTTCCTCTGGGTAATAAGGACTCAACTGCAGTTGTCGATGAGTGACACAGCTGAATAAACGGGTAACGGTCTACCCTTCTTATCTGTATCGTTCTTTTGTCTTTCTTCCTTTTAATCTCAGTCTTTCCTCATAAATATTCCTTCTAGTATCTACTTTTCTCTTTGTTTTGTTGCTGTTCTTCACAGAGCATAGGTTATTATGATATTTATTAAAAAATAAACCGTGGCTAGATGAAGATTGTTCCATGGTAGTAGAAAGAAGGAAACAGGCAAAATCACTGCCGGTTTTAGTCCTAGGTAAACCTAGGTAGTTGCCTAGGGCGACAGTTTCCAGGGGGCGCGGCATTTTCGCTCTCTTTCCCCCCCCCTTTTTTTTTCCTTTTTTCAATTTTAATTTTACAATGAATTTTTTTAATACTTTTTGGTTAATCTTTTCTGAAGTTTCTTCTTGAACACCTTGTGGAAGTCGGATATTGTTTTGTCATGGCATTGTCAGGGTCGCGGGGAGAGTAAAAGGAAAATGTGCAGCTATATAGTTTATTTATTTATGTATTTATTTATTTGTTTATTTATTTATTTATTTGCTTGCTTGCTTGCTTGCTTGCTTATTTATTTATTTATTTATAAGTTCGCCAGGGGCCGTTAACAGAAAAAAAAAACACAATTTCATTCGACAAATTTATTGGCTCACACATAGCAATTGTTGAGTTACTTTTCAACATATTTTCCATCGGAATTGAGATATTTCTCATATCATGGGATCGACAGAGAGAGGTGCAGACGCAGTCAGACGCTGGTTCCGATCTGAGGCGGCTGACTTCTACGACACAAAAATTGATCTCATGGTATGACAAATGTCTTAATTCCAGTAGGGGATATGTTGATAAATAGCGCAACAATTCCTGTATCTGTTTCAGTAAATATTTGCATGCAATTCTGCTTTTTTTTCTATAAACGGCCCCAGAGAAAATCACTTTCTGGACGGCCTCGTAATTGCGGTCGAATGGCCAAAATTTGTATAAGCACTTCTTTTGACATTATTAACATGATGGAAGAAAAAAATATACTTACATACATACATACATACATACTGTACATACATACATACATACATACTGTACAAACATACATACATACTGTACATACATACATATATACATACATACTGTACATACATACATACATACATACTGTACATACATACATACATACTGTACATACATACATACATACATACTGTACATACATACATAAGCCTACATACATACTGTACATACATACACACAAACGTACATACGTACAACGTACATACATACATCTATACATACTGTACATACATACGTACATACATACATACATACTGTACATACATACTTTACATACATACACACAACATACATACTGTACATACATACATACATACATACATACATATTGTACATACATACTTTACATACATACACACAACATACATACTGTACATACATACATACATACAACATACATACTGTACATACATACATACATACTGTACATACATACATACATACTGTACATACATACTTTACATACATACACACAACATACATACTGTACATACGTACATACATACATACTATACATACTGTACATACATACATACATACATACTGTACATACATACATACATACATACTGTACATACATACTTTACATACATACTTTACATACATACACACAACATACATACTGTACATACATACATACATACTGTACATACATACATACATACATACAACATACATACTGTACATACATACTTTACATACATACACACAACATACATACATACATACATACATACATACGAGTACATACATACATACATACATACATACGAGTACATACATACATACATACATACATACATACATACATACATACTGTACATACATACTTTACATACATACACACAACATACATACTGTACATACATACATACATACATACTGTACATACATACTTTACATACATACACACAACATACATACTGTACATACATACATACGAGTACATACATACATACATACATACATACGAGTACATACATACATACATACGAGTACATACATACATACATACATACATACATACATACATACATACATACATACATACATACATACATACATACATACATACAATCCGTTCCCTGCTAATAACGTACCTAAAAGTGTAAAGCTGTTTCTATATGTGATGGCACTTATTCAATGAAGCGCTTCCTAGATAATATCATGTCCAGCTTCGGCAAGAATCAGACATTCCCTGCTGCAATCCGTCAACATTTGCTCCCGCCTCCTTCGTGCATCCTATTGTCTTCCACTTGGTTGGAGGCTTCACTCTGAAACCGCAGACTTTCTAGCGATAATAAGGCCCTATAAAGCGGATGAGTCTCCTCAGAATGGTGACGTTTGGATAGCGTCTCTTCATCACAGAGGGAGACGAGGACTTTCCCATCGTGACAAGGATATTGCGCAGAGATGGACGTGTGAATGGACCGACTGGAAGGGGGAGGATAAAAATGAGATGGCGGAATATAAAATTAAGGGAGCGAGAAATGAATGGTGGAGAAGGGCTCTCGTGGAGACGACAATGAGACCTGTGCTCACTTGTCTGTCTAATCGCACTTCTTGAAGTGTTAGCTACAGCAATCCGTAATCAGTTAACTTCCTTTTTAAACTACAGAGACATTTCAGTGGTGTTTGGGTAAAGGGAGCTAAGTCATAAAAATTACTTTTGTCCGAAATCGTGCGTATTTGCTTGTTTTCCGCACAGAACCAATACGCGGTAAGTGTGAAATACCACATTCAGTATTCCCAACGTAACACACATAACAATTTCCCTCTTCTTACCGCTTAAGCGCGACATTCATGTTACTGCTTTAGGCTTTTAACATATTATTTTTAGAGACGTTTAACATAGTAGTAATTACAAATTGGAAACTTACCACTGCAATTTCACCTAAATTGCAATGTTAATTATTGTTTTTAAATATTTCCAAAAATTAAGTAAAGTCTACTACTCCACGAAACTTATTGCATTCCTGATACAAGTAACATTAAGGAAGCCGTGAAAAAATCAACAAGATTCCAGATGCCGATGTTATTACTGCAATATGTTATATAAATAATATTGTTAAAATATTAAAATGAAAAATAAATCATTACATAACCTTACCGTTTGTTTTAAGTTCGCATTTATAGACTGGGGGAAAAAAAGACAGACGTATATCACGTCTGCTGGAGTATAGTAAACACAGAAAACATTTTATGGCAACAATGTTGAAGAAAGATATTTTGGTGTTCCGAAGTTGCCGTCATTAAACAGAAACCAGCATGGAGGTTTCATTGCAACTAATTAGAAATTCGTCTTTCAGTTATGTAATAAACTATCTTCGCACAAAATAATGTACGATACACGAACGGTATGTTTGTTTTCATGATCTCGGAAATTAAAAAAGCTCAACTACGTTTCGCTTTTTCAATCTTTTCCTCCACCATGAAAACGTCAACATACCGCTCTTGTAACGTATATTACTATTAAGATATTTACAGACATAAAAAAAATCTCATTAAATGTCTCCACTTGTATTAATGCTTCGAACTTACAACCATCTATCAAATAAACTGGATTTAGATTTTTCGTTATCGTACAATATGTACAGGGAGATGCAATGTCATCTCTACTTTTTAACTTCGTTCTAGAATATGCCACTAGGAAAGTCCAGGATAACAGAGAGGGTTTGGAATTTAACGGGTTACATCAGTTGCTTGTCTATGCGGATGACGTGAATATGTTAGGAGAAATTCCACAAACGATTAGGGAAAACAGGGAAATTCTGCTTGAAGCAACTAAAGCGATAGGGTTGAAAGTAAATCCCGAAGAGACTAAGTATATGATTATGTCTCGTGACAAGAATATTGTACGAAATAGAACTATAAAAATTGGAGTTTTATCCTTCGAAGAGGTGGAAAAATTCAAATATCTTGGAGCAACAGTAACAAATATAAATTACACTCAGGAGGAAATTAAATGCAGAATAATTGTGTGTTATTCGTTTGAGAAGCTTTTGTCATCCAGTCTGCAGTCAAAAAATCTGAAAGTTAGAATTTATAAAACACTTATATTACCGGTTGTTCTGTATGGTTGTGAAACTTGGACTCTCACTTTGAGAGAGGAACATAGGTTAAGGGTGTTTGAGAATAAGGTGCTTAGGAAAATATTTGGGCCTATGCGGATGAAGTTACAGGAGAATGGAGAAAGTTACACAACGCAGAGCTGCACGCATTGTATTCTTCACCTGACATAATTAGGAACATTAAATCCAGACGTTTGAGATGGGCAGGGCATGTAGCACGTATGGGCGAATCCAGAAATGCATATAGAGTGTTAGTTGGGAGGCCGGCGGGAAAAAGACCATTGGGGAGGCCGAGACGTAGATGGGAAGATATTAAAATGGATTTGAGGAAGGTGGGATATGATGGTAGAGACTGTATTAATCTTGCTCAGGATAGGGATCAATGGCGGGCTTATGTGAGGGCGGCAATGAACCTCCGGGTTCCTTAAAAGCCAGTAAGTAGCCTAAGTAAGTAAGTACAATATGTACAAGAAAAGTTATATACAGCAATAGTTTCATGATATGTTAAATTAATTCTAGTTGCATGTTAGTTATAGATATAATCAGATATCCTACTAATTGGAATACGTGTTCTGTAGTAGTGAATTTCTTAAATAAATAAATTAAGCCTATTAGTCCTACTATATATTACTGTATACTGAATTTATTAACATAGTTTTATATTTACTCTGTAATTTGCCAATTATAGCTACATTTTACATTTTGGCTATGATATCTATACTTAACTCTTTTTAATTTATTTTTATTTGATATGTTTCATTTATATCTATATCTGTGTCTTTTATTTAGGTAGTAGCTATTTGTTTTTTTCATTTTTGATTTTTAATTTGTAATTACACTTGTATCTTGCATTTGTATCTGTTTCATCTCTTTTTTCATGTTATATGCAATTCTATGTTTTTTTAAACAAATATCTGTACTGCCTATTGTAATTGGGGCTTTGCCCTGTTATAGACATAAATAAATAAATAAATAAATAAATAAATAAATAAATAAATAAATAAATATATATATATATATAAATAAATAAATAACTAAGTAAGTAAGTAAGTAACTAAGTAAATAACTAAGTAAGTAAGTAACTAAGTAAGTAAGTGAATGAATGAATGAATGAATGAATGAATGAATAAATAAATTTCCAACCCTCATTGCAAATAACTTTACACACAAATAGAAGACATCAAATGATAGTAGTATTTCGTTTTTTTACACACCATCTTGTAGAATTTAACTTACGTATCCACCTGGGAAACAAAACTTCAATTGCACAAAAATGACAACTCTCTTTACCCGACCACCATCAATTTATAAAGCTTCACAAACTTACAAATGTAGGTTCCAATTTACCACGTATAAATATAAATCAGTTGTTTGGAGATTTTAAATAGGTATCGAGCACGAATTAGGAACAAATGAAATCCGTTTCTTCCTTATCGCATAGAAACCGTTATTAGTGATTGAAACTGATGAAGGATGGGTAGAACAGAAAAAAACTCTTCGGCACCGGAACTCGAACGCGGATTTTCAGCTCTATATGCTGACGCTTTATCCACTAAGCCATACCGGATTCCAGCTCCGATGCCGGATTGAGTCCTCTCAGTTTAAGTTCCACCTCTTAGTTTCCCTTTAGTGGCCAACCCTCATGCACTGCGTCACAGATGTGTGACAGTGGCACAATGTGCAACACACTATGTGCAGAGGTGCACTCGTTACGAGTGCCTCTTAGTGCCGACCCACTTGACCCGGGTTCGATCCCCGGCACCGGAGGGAATTTTTCTCCTAAAATATTAAGTATTTAATTTCATTTATTGTATTCCATAGATCTTACATTGGCAATGAAGCTTTAAGATGTGGAACAAGTCGAAATGTTACATTATTACAATTACAATTTTTACAATTTTTTACAATTTTAATTTCAATTTTTTTACAATATTTTGGCTAGATGTAGTGAGATGAGGTGAGTCCGAGGATTCGCCAACAGATTACCTGGAATTTGCCTTATGGTTGGGGAAAACCTCGGTAAAAACCCAACCAGGTAATCAGACCAAAGGGGGTGAAATGAAGTGATGCCGAGGACTCCCCATAGACCATCCGGCTTCAGTCCCACGGCTGGGGAAAACCTCGGAAGAAACCAAACAATCAGACCAAAGGGGGATCCAACCCAAGCCCGAACGCAGCTCCGGATCAGCAGGCCAGCTAGTCTGCCGACTGAGCTCTACTCTGAATGAACTACATACTTTAACCAATGATATTCTATCACAGATGGCTTTATGGTTTGAATCTAATGCCTTTTTGCTTATCAAGAAAAGACTATCAACATAACTTTTACCATAAATCATGTAATAAAGAAGGACAACATACAAAACTGTACCAAATTTCTAGGACTTTTTATAGACTCCAGTTTAACATTGGAAAAACATATCGAATATATATGCACAAAATTATCAAGAGCTATATATTTATTAAAGAAATTAGTGACTTGTGTTTCTCAAAATTATTTAAGATGTGCCTACTTTTCGTTCTTTCATTCGATAATTAGGTATGCCTTAATTTTCTGGGGAAATGGTAGCAAAATTGGGAGCGTCTTGATTTTGCAAAAGAAAGCCATTAGAATTCTATGTCAGTCAAACTATCTTGAACATTGTCGACCTCTTTTCAAACAATCACAGATATTAACTGTCATAAATTTATATATATTGTCGACCTCTTTTCAAACAATCACAGATACTAACTGTCATAAATTTATATATATTGTCGACCTCTTTTCAAACAATCACAGATGTTAACTGTCATAAATTTATATATATATATTGTCGATCTCTTTTCAAACAATCACAGATACTGTCATAAATTTATATATATATTGTCGACCTCTTTTCAAACAATCACAGATGTTAACTGTCATAAATTTATATATATTGTCGACCTCTTTTCAAACAATCACAGATGTTAACTGTCATAAATTTATATATATATATTGTCGATCTCTTTTCAAACAATCACAGATACTAACTGTCATAAATTTATATATATTGTCGACCTCTTTTCAAACAATCACAGATGTTAACTGTCATAAATTTATATATATACGACCTAGTCCTTTACACTCGACAAAATATAGACAATTACTCATTAATAGCCAATATACATGATCATGAAATTAGAAATGGTGAACAAATTAATATTCCATACTGTAGATTACATAAAACTAGTACAAATTTTTCTGTCATGGGGATGAAATTATATAATAAGCTTCCCAGTCAATATTATAAGTTACCAACCAATACTTTCAAAGCTAGATTTTATAATTGGCTTTTAATGAATGCTTTCTACTCTGTAGATGAGTTTATTAACATAAATTCATACGAAATTGTTTTTAATAAATAAAGTTATTTACATTTAGTTACAATTATTACATAAGACTGAAGTGTTTTCATTAATTTTAGAGTTTCAAAATGTTTTGCCTTTTCATTCTATTTACTGTTTTCAATTATATGTGTATTTTCAAATGTATGTTTTTTTTTTTTTGTGACGAAGCCTATCACTGTATGTTTAATAGCTTAATAAATTGAATTGAATTGATGGCTCTACTAAAAATATGCAGTATATAGTCAATCAGATTATTAAATTTACAAACCCAAACGATTATTCATCAGCTGAGCTATAAAATATAATACATAGGAAGTAAGTTCATTCAATTTAAAGACATAAACATTTCAATCAGTTGAGGTATACAGAAATTGATATTGTATACATTCTGCATTGTCGTGACATAAAGGCGTTGAAAGTGTTAGCGAGAGGACGAAAGTTATTGAGTTGTTTTAGATTAGGCAGTCTAGGACGTCAGAAACAGTTTTGGGATAAATGAGGCGCGAAGCGCTCGCGGGAAAGCCCCGAGTTTGCGTCGGACTGGCCCTGTGTGCTGTTGTCACTCCGGATTAGACCAGACCTAAGGAGATAATGAAAGGGTCACACGTTGTGCTATAGATGGAAGAACACGAGAAAAGGTATAGTGAAGAGAGGAAAAAAGTAGCCAACTTAAAAGAAAACCAAGCGGAAAAGGACAGAAATATAACGAGTAGGTTTTTAACGGCGTTATTCACATGTTCAGTTTTGTTTACCACAAAGGGTTTTAAAGCGCATCACCTTTGTTGAACTAGCAGGAATAACATCGCCTCGAGGTGGATGCGTAATTAGGTTTTAACTACATGTTACTCCTTCTTTCACAACTGATCTCATCCACAGAAAGTACCGTAACATTAATGCCTAACCCAGGGATGTCGAACAGCGCTCTCAAACTGTGAAACGATTAATACTGTTTCCTACCGTAGCTCAGCTGAAACGACAGTCAGTCAGCTCGCTTTAGCAGTGTTCTGTAAGCAGTGTGTTTATCAACTCTGGCGGCTGGTATGGATATGGAACGACGATTCAATACTGAGTGGACAGACAAATATTTATTTATCTTAAAGGACGGAAAGCACATTGCTTAATATGTAGAAAAGAACTTGGATACATTAACCATCATAATATTAAAAGGCATTTTAATTCTACACGTCATGCTGAAGCTTATGGACCAGAAAAGTTATCCGGTTTCACTCGTGAAAAGGCTGTAGAAGAATTAAAATCAAGATTGAATTCAGAATACCTTCCATCATCATCGGGTGTTAGTAGAATAAGCTTGGTTAGTGCTAGCTACAAAATTTGTGAAATTATTGCAACGGCCTCAAGCTATTTACTGACGGAGAATTTGTGATAGGCTGTCTCATAGCTGTTGCAAAAGGGATATGTCCGGAATACGTTAATGATTTTAAATCTGTATGTTTGTCTCGTAATATTGTTGCAAAGCGCATATTATAAAAGGGAGATAACTTGGAGGAACAACTGATAGCAAGAATGAAAACTTTCACTTATTACTCACTATAGCTGTATATGAAAGTACCGACCTGAAAGATACGGCGCAGCTAGCTACAGTGTATTCATAAGGAGTGTCGATTCAGATTTTAATGTTCATGGGGATCTTGTAGATGTCATTTCACTAAAGGATCGAACTCGAGGAGGAGGTATTTATGAATCTGTATCAAAAACTATGAACAAATTTCAAGTCACGATAAAAGTAATTATTTTTATACATCAAAGCAGTTTACGTTTTTGAACTTGCACTGCTACAACACGTGCACATAAAGTTGATATTTTAAACATGAATTAGCAACATTATTATTATGATTTACCTACTTCCGTCACTAACGAACAACATACATGGAATGACCCAGTAGATAAAACTCTATCATAATCATCATCATCATAATCATCATCATCATCATCATCATAATTCATCCTCATGTAGGCTACATTCTTTGTTTATCAGAGTTCAAAAAGTGCAAATCTAAACTGAGTTCCTAATCAATTGGTAAGATGTAGAAAAGTTATCACAGAACCAGCCGCCGCAGTTTCGCTTTTGTTTACGATCATTCGCCCGGACTGCCTGCTACCTGTGTTCAACCGTTGCACGGTAAGGGGGGAGTGAAGGCTCTGCAGTTCACAGCTCGAGAGCGCTGTTCGACATCCCTGGTCTAACGGTTCACCGAGAATCTCTCCCTAAAGCTATCATTAATTACTGTAACAGATACTGTTATTGCTATTGGCACTACTGCTGATACTGCTGTACTGGTGCTGATACTACTACTACTTCTTTCCCATTGTCATTTCCCCTGACTATTGCTAATATTGATACTGACAGTTCTATGGGATCATTCCCCCCAAAGGATTCATTATATCCCTACGTCTTCTATTCCTTCGTACCTGTCGTCTCGCTTCACTTACCTTTCTTCCCACCATAATCTGAACACACGTTCTCGTCATGAAACAATACTAACAATACCATCCCATCGAACCTCCTCATACTCATCCTCTTTCACAATAGCCCTGCCAAGACTCTGGATTTCGCTACCTGCTAGCATCAGGGACTGTCGAAATAAAATTGAATTCAAACGCAAACTTACTAGGCACTTGGTCAGTAATTGATTTTTTGTAATTAGTTTCCATAATCTAAAAAAATATTTCAGTATACGATAATTTCATCACTATACAATTTTGTTATTGTGGGTTTAATTTGTAATTCAGTAAATATAAAATATTCTTTGTTTTTCTATGATAAATTACTGTATCTAGCTTTAATTAGTCAGGTAATCTTTTCGTACTTTAATTTTTATTGTAATTGTAATTGTAAATTTAATACTAATTGTGATTTTATTTGTAATTGTAAATTTAATACTAATTGTAATTTTATTCTTCATATTATAGTTGGAATCTCCTGGTAGAGGGGCAGAGAAGGCCTGACGACTTTATCTCTACCAGGTTAAATAAATAAATACTAATACTAATACGTACATATTCAGGAAAGCGGGTGAATACCGCTCCTAGTTATGTGGAAATGAAGTAATTTTATTCCTCTGTACACCTTATTTATGTGTATTTATCTGTACATCTTACACATACTGTATTCATCTGACGTTGTTTACGTTGTCTACTTACAGTATTCCATTCAGTGCGCTGTCTGAGGGGTGGGGACAGGAAACTACACTAAAGCAATGCAGATAGCGTAATGTGTAACGGACATGGTCGGTCATGATATGCACGTCTGTAGACAGCAGTGTATGTGTACAAGTTGCAGTGTCCAGTCGATCAATCCTAGTGAAATGCAGGAGTACACGAAAGTGGAATAAGCAGACCTGATTTTCGAATATGGATGAGCCAATGGGAACAGTAGACAAGCTTACAGATTGTATCGGGACAAGTACCCACGTGGGAGACATCCGGCCTATACCATCTTTCCACGACTGTTCCAAAAGTTAAGGGAAGGAGGGCACGTGGTGCCTAATTACAATTCTATTTCCACACAATTATTTTTGCTTATAATTTTCGACTCAATCATTTCCTGACCAGGGTTCCTTATCTCAAATTGATACATGTGCCCTTCCCCATGATCCCATGACCATGACGTTTGGGACACAGTGTATGTTATTGTTATGTTAATGTTATGTTATTACTTACTTACTTACTTACTTACTTACTTACAAATGGCTTTTAAGGAACCCGAAGGTTCAATGCCGCCCTCACATAAGCCCGCCATCGGTCCCTATCCTCTGCAAGATTAATCCAGTCTCTATCATCATACCCACGTCCCTCAAATCCATTTTAATATTATCATCCCATCTACGTCTCGGCCTCCCCAAAGGTCTTTTTCCCTCCGGTCTCCCAACTAACACTCTATATGCATTTCTTGATTCACCCATACGTGCTATATGCCCTGCCCATCTCAAACGTCTGGATTTAATGTTCCTAATTATGTCAGGTGAAGAATACAATGCGTGCAGTTCTGCGTTGTGTAACTTTCTCCATTCTCCTGTAACTTCATCCCGCTTAGCCCCAAATATTTTCCTAAGCACCTTATTCTCAAACACCCTTAACATATGTTCCTCTCTCAGAGTGAGAGTCCAAGTTTCACAACCGTACAGAACAACCGGTAATATAACTGTTTTATAAATTCTAATTTTCAGATTTTTTGACAGCAGACTAGATGATAAAAGCTTCTCAACCGAATAATAACAGGCATTTCCAATATTTATTCTGCGTTTAATTTCCTCCCGAGTGTCATTTATATTTGTTACTGTTGCTCCAAGATATTTGAATTTTTCCACCCCTTCGAAGGATGAAATCTCAAAACCTTATTATTCCGAGGCTTATTGTAGGGATCCGTAACAAGCTGTTTTTTTACGGTGATGGGTTGTTAACCCTTCGCCCAACCCCCAAGCGGGAGGACCATCCCTTATCGGCTGTCCACGACTGCTTATTCAGTATATTCGCAGCTACCCTCCATATCTGGAGGCCGTCTCCTCTATCCGCAACCTGAGGACGCGCCATGCCGTGGTGATAGGGACCCACCATACATGGAATGTTATGTTATTACATTGTATAAACTTTACTTGCCATTGAGTGATACAGATCTGTAAAGCATTTTGTGTTTCTATTATAGCTTTGTTCTTTGAAGCTCTTATGTTTTGTACCGAATAAACTACTGAAAGATGCTACAGTGTTTTGTTTAACATTTACTTCTCTTTCCGGAAAATAATTTTAAAACTTACTACATAATAATTAGGGAAAGGAAGTTCATGAATTTGCATATTTGCTCTCTATCGTTGTGTGAATATGCTGAAAGATTATCTACATGAATCACACATTTATGAGTACAATGATATTATTTTTATTGTGCATAAAAGTGCATATATTGCCTTTACTTATAAAAGCATCATATTTTAACATTTATGCAGGGCAACTGCATATTATGTATGTTTATTTGTCTTTCCCACATTTTTAATCGTAAACACGACTAACTTATGTTTATGATTTTTGAACGTAACGATGACGCCCTCAAAGGGAGCCTCTCAAGTTAGCAATTGGTATTCCTCTACTGCAGTCATAGCAGATTCCGATAGAACAATATCCAGTTTAACATCAGTTCCAGGAAATCATCATCATATCCCTCACGTATTAGACCCTACAGGATCTGTTACGGTCTCATGCCAGCGCTTGCGTGGTCTTCCCAATTTCCTCTTTCCTCTTGGTACATAAGTAAGAATCTGTTTAGGCCATCTAGTGCGATCCATCCTTTCGAAATGCTTTTTCCACTGAAGTCGATTTTGTTGAACAAAATTAACTATAGGATCCATTTTGAGTTCCTGCAATATGTTCACATTTTTACGGTGTTCCAGCAAAGAGCATCCCGCTGTTCGTCTCATGAACCTCATTTCAGCTGTCGTCAGCCTGTGCTCATCAGATTTTCTGATTGTCCATGCCTCGCTACCGTAAGTGAGGACCGGTCGAGCTAGTGTTTTATATACCTTCAGCCTTGTATGCTTCTGAACATGGGAGGATTTGAAGACGGCGTTAATGATGCCAGTGATTTTCATAAATTTAGATATTTTGTTTGACATATCTTCATCAGTGATGTAAGAGAGGTTATAACCTAAATAGTTAAATGAATTAACACGTTCAATTAAAGTATTATTTACAGTAGCGTGCAAATTAATCCGAACAACGTAATTACTTATGC
Organism: Periplaneta americana; assembly: GCF_040183065.1. Classification (NCBI taxonomy): domain Eukaryota; kingdom Metazoa; phylum Arthropoda; class Insecta; order Blattodea; family Blattidae; genus Periplaneta; species Periplaneta americana. The sequence goes on along the minus strand of NC_091121.1, from coordinate 181,715,504 downwards.
AAAAATACTCAAACGGGATTAAAAAAAAAGGATCTAAGACATACCTCAGTAATCTATGTGGCCTCCCTTGTTCCTAATAACAGCTCTGAGAAGATTTGGCATGGATTCCACTAATTTCTCACAAATATTCTTCATTTCTTCATCGCGAAACCATACACCAATGAGGGCAGAAATCATCTTCTCCTTTGTAGAACAATTCATTTTTTGCATTCTTCTTTTGCAAATTGACCACAAGTTCTCAATGGGGTTGATGTCGGGTGAATTGCCTGGCCAGGGGAGTACCTGAATATTCTTCTCGTTGAAGAATTCTGTAGTTTTTCGAGACGTATGGCATGGTGCCAGGTCTTGTTGGAACACACTTCTGCCATCCGGAAATGATTTTTGCAACTGGGGTACGATTCTGGTTTCCAATAAGTGAATATATTTGTCAGAATTCATCATTCCCTTGATAGGTATTAATGCTCCAGGTCCTTCATGTGTAAAACAACCCCAAAACATTACTTTAGGCGGGTATTTGGGTGCTTGTTGGAGATGAGCTGCTGTTACTTTTTCGGATCCTTTCCGTACGTAAGAAACACGGTGGCCGTGGACCTCGAAATGAGACTCGTCGGAAAAAGTACATTCTTCCAGTCATTCACTGTCCAGTGTTGATGTAATTTTGCCCACGTTAAGTGTTTTTTGCACATAACAGGGGTTAGCAGTTGCTTCTTAATAGGCTTACGAGCCCTTCGTCCAGCTTCCAAAAGCCTACGCCGCACTGTTGTGACGTGAATATTCGTCCCAGTGGTAGCCATTAACTCGCGGGTTAAGTGGACAGCAGTTAGTGTAGGATTTAATTTACTTTCCCTGTCAATTAAACGATCATCTGCAGGTGAAGTCTTCCTTTTCCGACCAGAGTTTCCTTTTTCTGGGGTGTGATGGATCCAGTCTCCCTGTATCGTTTTATGATCGAATTAACAGTAGCCAAACTGATGTGACATTCTGCAGCAATTTGCCTCTGTGTCATAGAAGAATGCTCTGCTAATGTTATAATTTTAGACCATTTTCGTGGAGTTGTATCCATTTGTGAAGACGACAGAATGAACACAGGATTGCAGTATTAAGTCTTCAACACAACTGAAATGCTTATAAGTACAAAACGACAGACAAAATGTCACATATTATAAAAAAATAATGACAGACATTCAAGAATGGAATTACATGTACTACAGATGTCAATTAAAGCGGTATGAGCAGCTGTGAGGCCAACAAAGACAGAACATGTAAAAATATGTCTTGTTCGGATTAATTTGCACGCCACTGTATCATGATCTTACTTGGAATTGGGTTCTCTCCCGAAAATGCCATGACTTTTGTTTTCTCTTTTGAGATTTCCATATTGAAATCAGAGGCGATTATTTGCAAATTATAAATGGCTCTTTGTAAAGCTTCCTCTGTTTTAGCGATAATAACCTGATCGTCGGCAAACATTAGTGTATCGAGAACTGTGTTTCGATTAATTTGAAATCCAGCATGATGACTTTGCCTCCAAATGTATAAAATATGGTTCATGTATATAAGAAACAACAGAGGGGAAAAACCGCACCTAGTTCCAGAACAATTCCAGGAAATGTAGGAGATAAAAATCCTGGCTATTATGAAGTTAAAGATATTCAAGATATTCTCGAAGGAAAAACACCCCAAAAACCAATAAAATTTTCTATAGAACCGCTGACAGCTTTTGTGCAAGCCCCTCTTACTTCTTGTGACGTAGAACGAAGTTTTTCGCGCTACAAAGCTATGCTGAGAGACAATAGACGAAGAATGACAACAGAAAACATACGTCACTGCTTAGTTATCTTAAACAGACTATTACACTCTTACTACGTCATACTACTTTTGACCAATAAAACGGTACGAAAGGACGTATTTCAACCAATCATGGCTGGTTATCGCACAATTTTATCGCGTCCCTAGCATTTGTTTAATTTTATCGCGTCCCTAGCATTTGTTTCTTTGTTTGCCAACATTTGAAACTGCGCTGGTCTGGACGTCAAAAATATATATAAAATTACAAACCACTCCAGTCGATGCACAGCAGTTTCAAATATGACTCGCATTGGCATTCAAGAACAAGAATTAATAAAAATCACTGATCATACCTATGCATCTTCTGAAATCCGATTTACAAATAAATGAAGAGCACCATTCGGAAATCCTGAATAAGTTGAATACACCATGTAGGCCTAAATCAACGAGTTCCACTTCTATTAAGCACACGTCCAATATAACATCAATTGAACCACCAACCACATTCAAATTTGAAAATTGTACATTCAATAATTATTTCTTTTAAAATTATTCATTCGGAAATTCTGAATAAGTTGAATACACCATGTAGGCCTAAATCAACGAGTTCCACTTCTATTAAGCACACGTCCAATATAACATCAATTGAACCACCAACCACATTCAAATTTGAAAATTGTACATTCAATAATTATGCCTTTTAAAATTATTAATGTTTATTTTTTATGTCATCGTCGTTAATTAAAACTTTTCTAACAATTGTGTATATTAGTTAGGTTATGTTATAGCTTCTGCTCTGAGAGGATAAAAAGAACTTCTGCTATATGATATTATGGATAGTCATGTATCAGAGATTGTTTAATATTAAGATTTATTGAATAGTAATCATTACAGTGTCTGTATAAAGACACTACTGCCATCTAGCATGCATCTAGCGTAATATTTGTAATGTTGAGATGGTACAATAATACATTTGAAGACAGTTGTATTTTCTTAAGTTAATTAATATTTTATTGTATTGGAGTACTTCGTTACTTCTAATCTTTATATACTTTCTTCTAATCGTGTAATAGTCAATTAAATCCCACTCGAGTTTTGATTTTCTCAGATAAATCTGCTCGTGTTCCACTCGCAGATTTATCGATAAAATCAAAACGTCTAGTGAGATTACTGTTGATAATGCATATTTTGTAGCAAATTTATCTATTTGACGGCATAAATGCATACATATTCTTCACGTTTTTAGGGCATGAACTTCCTTTCCCTGATAAAAATACAGTGAAGCGTTTTAGTGAGCTTATTTGAAATAATACCTAAATGAAAGAGAAAGGAATAGTGAATTTTTAGATGGGGTATAGATTGAAAGAGGAAATCACATAATTTCTAAGATTGGTTCTATTTCGTTGGGGTCGTTTCGAACAGCTATTTCACTGAAGAGGCGAAGACTGAACTAATCATTGGAAAAGTTGTAATTTTCCTTATTCGTCACCAGTAACAGAAAAAGTCCATTCTACACCTCGCCTGAAATAACTGTTTTATGAAATGTTGATTATTTTCTTTTGATTCTCGATGAAGTTTTATTTATATGCTGTACTTTTTATTCTCATGCCATACTTCACATAAAATGAGTTTTGCATGAATAATTTCATAGTCATACCGGTAATGAAATATTTTTATGCTGCTGTATAAATTGCTACTGCACCAGAGAGACTGCTGCACGGTCCGGAAAATTTTGTTATGAGCAAATTAGAATATTTTACAATTGAAATACAATATCATCAGCAGAATATAATTAAAATTTTGTGCTACGAAGCTCCGCTGTAGCTGAATTATGTTTGGGATCATAAGGCCGAATGCACCTTAATGAATATATCCCTAAAACAGTATTAATTAATACTTATTATATACATGTACCACGTTCTATTTTTGTAAACAACAGGTATACATTAAATGAAAATGGTAAAACATAATAACAAAGGTAATACAACGAAATTGGTTTCTGTTCCATTAATTAAAGCTTCCATATATTGTACACTCACATTCAAAACTGAATAAAAATACACAGTGAACTTTCTGCACAGTTCATGTAATATCCGACAAAGAAATTACATGCTGGAAAATATCCTATTGTATGGACGAGTTTGCATTTTATTAGGGAAACCAGTTATAAAAAAAAAGTTGTAACAGAATTTCTAGTGTAAACAGATGATATATTGAGGGAGGTTTTCATGGGTACTTCTGTCTTCCATACCTTAATTTCTCCATGACCTTTTATCGACGCTTTATGACAACATAACTTGTCACCCACACAGTAAAATATTTATTATACTTCTAGGTTCTTCCTATCTGGCTCAAACTGAACGCAACTTGTCAACCACACAGTAAAATATTTCTGATTCTTGTAGGTTCTTCATATCCGGCTCAAACTGAACTTAAGTTGTCAAACACACAGTAAAATATTTCTGATACTTCTAGGTTCTTCATATCTGGCTCAAACTGAACGCAACTTGTCAACCACACAGTAAAATATTTCTGATTCTTGTAGGTTTTTCATATCCGGCTCAAACTGAACGTAAGTTGTCAACCACACAGTAAAATATTTCTGATACTTGTAGGTTCTTAATATCTGGCTCAAACTGAACGTAAGTTGTCAACCACACACAGTAAAATATTTCTGATACTTGTAGGTTCTTCATATCTGGCTCAAACTGAACGCAACTTGTCAACCACGCAGTAAAATATTTCTTATACTTGAAGGTTCCTCATATCTGGCTCAAACTGAACGTAACTTGTCAACCACATAGTAAAATATTTTTGATACTTGTAGGTTCTTCATATCTGGCTCAAACTGAACGTATCTTGTCAAACACACAGTAAAATATTTCTGATACTTCTAGGTTCTTCATATCTGGCTCAAACTGAACGTAACTTGTCAACCACATAGTAAAATATTTTTGATACTTGTAGGTTCTTCATATCTGGCTCAAACTGAACGTATCTTGTCAAACACACAGTAAAATATTTCTGATACTTCTAGGTTCTTCATATCTGGCTCAAACTGAACGTAACTTATCAACCACATAGTAAAATATTTTTGATACTTGTAGGTTCTTCATATCTGGCTCAAACTGAACGTATCTTGTCAAACACATAGTAAAATATTTCTGATACTTGTAGGTGCTTCATATCTGGCTCAATGTGAACGTAACTTATCAACCACACAGTAAAATATTTCTGATACTTGTAGGTTCTTCATTACTGGCTCAAACTGAACTTAAGTTGTCAACCACACAGTAAAATATTTCTGATACTTGAAGGTTCTTCATAGCTGGCTCAAACTGAACGTAACTTATCAACCACACAGTAAAGTATTTCTGATACTTGTAGGTTCTTCATATCTGGCTCAATCTGAACGTAATTTGTCAACCACACAGTAAAATATTTCTGATACTTGTAGGTTCTTCATATCTGGCTCAATCTGAACGTAATTTGTCAACCACACAGTAAAATATTTCTGATACTTGTAGGTTCTTCATATCTGGCTCATTCTGAACGTAACTTATCAACCACACAGTAAAATATTTCTGATACTTGTAGGTTCTTCATATCTGGCTCAATCTGAACGTAATTTGTCAACCACACAGTAAAATATTTCTCATACTTGTAGGTTCTTCATTAACTCCATATGTAGATTAAATTATTGGGGATCATCAGTGTGGTTTAAAGCGTAATAGATCGACTATTGATAAGATTTTTTGTATTCGACAGATGTTGGAGAAAAAATGGGAGTATAAGGGTACATTGCATCAGTTATTCATAGATTTAAAAAAGGCGTATGACTCCATTAAGAGAGAAGTTTTATATAATATTCTTATTGAATTTGGTATTCCCAAGAAGTCCACACCTATGGAGTAACGGTCAGCGCGTCTGGTTGCGAAACCAGATGGCCCGGGTTCGATTCCTGGTCGGGGCAAGTTACCTGGTTGAGTTTCTTTCCAGGGTTTTCCCTCAACCCAATATGAGCAAATGCTGGGTAACTTTCGGTGCTGGACCCCGGACTCATTTCACCGGCATTATCACCTTCATCTCATTCAGACGCTAAATAACATAAGATGTTGATAAAGCGTCGTAAAATCACTACTAAAAAAATATTTCCAAGAAACTAGTTCGATTAATTAAAATGTGTCTTAGTAAAACTTACAGTAGAGTCCGTATATGCCAGTTTCTATCTGATGCTTTTCCAATTCACTGCGGGCTAAGGCAGGGAGATGCACTATCAACTTTACTTTTTAACTTCCCTCTAGAATATGACATTAGGAAAGTTCAGGATAACACAGAGGGTTTGGAATAAATTATTGAACGGGTTACATCAGCTTCTTGTCTATGCGGATGACGTGAATATGTTACGAGAAAATCCACAAACGATTAGGGAAAACGCGGAAATTCTACTTGAAACAAGTAAAGCGATAGGGTTGGAAGTAAATCCCGAAAAAACTAAGTATATGATTACGTCTCGTGACCAGAATATTGTACGAAATAGAACGCAGAATAAATACGGGAAATGCCTGTTATTATTCAGTTGAGAAGCTTTTGTCATCTAATCTGCTGTCAAAAAATCTGAAAGTTGGAATTTATAAAACTTTCAAGGGCTAACAACAATAACTGTAAATAGAACAAAAAACACGATCGTGCGAAATAGTAATATGCGTTATAAGAGCGGTAAGTTGAAGTTTTCGTGTTCGAGGAAAAGTTTGAAGAAGCTAAACGTAGTTGAGCTTTTTTAATTTCCGAGAATTGAAAGAAAACATACCGCTCGTGTATCGAACATTATTTTGTGCGAAGATCGTTTATTACATACCTGAAAGAGGAATTTCTAATTAGTTGCAATGAAATCTCCATCTTGGTTTCTGTTCAATGACGGCAAATTTGCAAAACAAAAATATCTATCTTCAACATTGTTGCTTTAAAATATTTTCTGTGTTTACTATACTCCAGCAGGCCGTGATATACGTCTGTCTTCATTTTCCCCCCAGTCTATGATGAGTCTGGAATCTTGTTGATTTTTTCACGGCTTCCTTAATGTTACTTGCATCACGAATGCAGTAACTTTAGTGGAGTTGTAGAGTTTACTTAATTTTTGCAAATATTTAAAAACAATAATTAACATTGCAATTTAGGTGAAATTGCAGTGGTAAGTTTCCAATTTATAATTAGTACTATATTGAACGTCTCTAAAAATAATATATTAAAAGCCTAAAGCAGTAAAATCAATATGTCACTTAAGCGGTAAGAAGAGGGAAATTGTTATGTGTGTTAGGTTGGGAATACTGAATGTGGAATTTTAGACTTTCCGCGGTTTGGTTTTGTGCGAAAACCAAGCAAATACGCACGATCTCGCACAAACGAAATTTGTTTTACTACAATACTGTCTTTATCTTCATGATTTATATAATAGGAAACTAGCAATGAATCATAAAACTATTGTAAAAGTTGATATCACTGAGACACATTTTCGACAATATCAATGGATTGAATTGATACTGCAGGAAGTCTTGCTTCCCAGATCCCCGTAGCATATAGAAAGCCAGCCTACACGATCTAAACCCACGTAACTTCTCCATATGTGAATTTCCCTCGGATCACATCCCTTGAGGACGCCATTTCACCCTAATTGTGATTTCCGCCGCAATTCCCTCGAGATTATTTAAAGATACTGGAATGCTTTGCATACACTCTCCATTCCTAAGTTAACTTCGTCTCTCAGATACATTTTTATTCCTTCCGTCTCTCATCCCCAAGGGTATACAATTTCTATCCGATTTTCCCAATCCAATCTGGCGTGATGGCCTCGTGATACCGCCTATCAGCTACTCTCTTCCCGGCTCGCACAAAAATTGATAAGTATGACTGTACAGTCTCATCCAAGGAAACATCACGCCCCCTACCCGTGAGATAGGCCTGTAATCAGTAAGGAGCGGATTTCTATGTAATTAAATATTATTTTTGCGTGTGATAGAACACAATTAACAAAGTTAAAAATTCCGAAGATGATGTTTCAAGTTTAAAACCCGAATTTTATTTCACATAAAAACACATATTTCCACAAAAAATTATGTAAATACATATTTTCAGGAAATCTATCATAAACACATAAATCTTGAGTTTTTTTTACTTAAATAATTTTTTTACAAGAACTTTTAAACATTTTAAAACTAAATCAATTATGTCACTCAGAAGTACGTTATCTTTTTAAGAATTCTTGGTTCCTTCGTGTTTCTAAGCGCTGTGTGGTGTATCCGTCATCCATTTTTGTAATAGTATCGCCTCAAGTTCTGAGAACTGCTAGGCAGCATATCAGTGTTATTATTAGAGAATAAATTAACATGGACAAGGAGGAGAGATCTTGCAGCACATAATTAGGAATGTTTATTGTTGCTAAAGATGATTTCATTTCACGCTTTGTTTGTGAAACACAACAGATAAGAGCTCGGGTATGAACATTATTTAATTTAAACAAATCTCTCGCCTCTCGCTCATGTCCATGAAGTACGTAGACCTATGTCTTGTTGTGATTCCGTGTTATCGGGCTTCGTCAATCGATATCCTTCAAGATATATTGAAAGGTGGTTATTTAAAAAACGATTTGGCTTTCCTATTAGCAAATCTAAGCTTTTTGTGTGACACCATAAAAATAACTCGAAACATCCAAAACCCTGTTGTCTGAAACAGGGAGGTGCGTGCCGTGGAAATTAAACTAGACTCGCTACCAGGTTCAGAAGCACAATTACTAAGGGACAAATTCCAGAATGTGTTTGGGAAAAACAGTGGATATAAAAAAATGTGTGAAGTTGCTCAAGTATTGGAGGATGTGCCTGTAGGTGAAATTGACGGTGTTTGTGTTTGCGACATTCCTCTCTTTAAATATTCACGTCTGACGTCCTGTGATGTGGAAAGATCGTTTTCACAGCATAAGTCGTTGTTCAGAGATAATCGGCATGCATTTGTGATGGAGAATTTGGAGATGACCTTTGTTGTTCACTGCAATTCTCGGCCAACTACTAGCACTCAAGTGTGGTTGGTGAGTACCTAGTAACATTTTTTTTTTTCCAAGCTAAGTAAGGTATTTTTGTCATATTTAAAACAAATATTTTTTTGTTTTTAGCAAATATTTTTTTTTGTATTTAGCAAATATGTTCGTACTTTTTAGCACATAAAAAATAAATATATTTTAAATTTTTAGCACATAAAAATCCGCTCCCTAGTAATCAGTAGCATTCGCTCAATAGGAGAAGAGACAGTTCCACAGTCATTTCCAATTATCATTAACTCGCCATCGCTGGCGTTGTTGGATAGAATCTAACAGTTTTTATTTTCGTGTTATTACTAGGACCGTGACAACGGTATTAGCGTCCACACCTGTGAAGTAACGGTTAGCGCGTCTGGCTGCGAAACCAGGTGGCTCGGGTTCGATTCCCGGTCGGGGCAAGTCACCTGGTTGAGGTTTTCTCTGGGGTTTTCCCTCAACCCAATATGAGCAAATGCTGGGTAATTTTCGGTGTTGGATCCCGGACTCATTTCACCGGCATTATCACCTTAATCTCATTCAGACGCTAAATAACCTAAGCTGTTGATAACGCGTCGTAAAATAACCTAACAAAAAATCGGTATTAGCTTGAAGATGGACATACGACGCCGGTCAGAATGTAGTCGACGAGTTTCAAGTACAGGCAGCGGAAAAAAATTTGACACATGCCTAAGAAGCACGTTCCGTGTTTTGTGTACGATTATTGCGTATTATAAAATCACGATAATACTTACTTACTTATTTACTTACTCACTTACTTACTTACTCACTCACTTACTTACTTACTCACTTACTTACTTATTTACTTACTTACTTACTTACTTATTTACTTACTTACTTACTCACTTACTTACTCACTTACTTACTCACTTACTCACTTACTTACTCACTTACTTACTTATTTACTTACTTACTCATTTACTTACTTACTTATTTACTTACTTACTTACTCACTTACTTACTTACTCACTTACTTACTTACTTACTTACTTACTTACTTACTTACTTACTTACTTACTGGCTTTTAAGGAACCCGGAAGTTCATTGCCGCCCTCAAATAAGCCCGCCATCGGTCCCTATCCTGAGCAAGATTAATTCAGTCTCTACCATCATATCCTACCTCCCTCAAATCCATTTTAATATTATCTTCCCATCTACGTCTCGGCCTCCCCAAAGGTCTTTTTCCCTCCATCCTCCCAACTAACACTCTATATGCATTTCTGGATTCGCCCATACGTGCTATATGCCCTGCCCATCTCAGACGTCTGGATTTAATGTCCCTAATTATATCAGTTACATGATTTTATTTATTTTTGCATATTGAAAAATTACAAGTGAAAATTTGCCGATAATGATTTTTATGTTCGAATGAAGGCAACTTTATTTTGCATAAACGCATATTTCGAGAGTTTTCCTTTTTAAATGCCTGGTTGGCGCAGTTGGTATAGCGCTGGTCTTCTATGCCCGAGGTTGCGGGTTCGATCCCGGGTTAGGCCGATGGCATTTCACGTTAAAAGAAAAAAAAACATTGAGCATATGAGGCTATTCCATCAAATGACCAGTTGCCATAGGAACGCCTATCTACCACATAGCTTGTACAATGTACTAGGGAAGGCGCATAAAACCAATGCTTTTTTCTTAATGTGGAATGCTCTATAGTACTTAATGAATGTTAGTGTGTAATTTCTGGCAACAGATTCATTCAGGATCGTAGTATTTATTGCACGGACTTCTAACGAGTACAAGTTTAAAATTACTGGTGATTAATGAAAATTAGCCGTCGTTACAATAAAATCATCATTATCCTACAGACGCACCAACAATTAAATTAATGGATGATGAACGTTGAACTAATGATTTAATTTACATAATATCCAATTAGCGTTGGAAGAGAGTTCCGCTGTTTTAATTGTATTTTATTATTAATCATATTAATTATATTTCACATGCTGTGTTCTGTTTTGTTTACGATTGTTTTAAAACTCGCTGACGCAGGCAAATTTTAATTTCTTTATTACCCTTCCCATTCAACGCTATGCTCAAAGGACGCCGCATCAGTTTCACGCGGTGTAACGGATTCGCTGCTGCACTTAACTCGTAATATTTCTTGTGTGGTGTGGTTATCAAACGACTAGGATTTCTACTGTCTACATTGGGTACTCGGACTCTAATTTCGAAGAGCCAGTGCCTGGGTTCTTTCGTCTACAGTACATAATCATGAAAACTAGACAACCATAACCTTATTCAAAATATGTACAGTAGTGGCAAAAAAACCGGACCGACCCTTGTAGCTGTTTCAGAGTCACAGATTCAAATTTTGCTAGTCACAAAACACATCCATCTTGTATAATTAATTGTAACAATGGAATTTATTGCATTTGTTCGATTCTTACCGTCTCTTGTTTCCTTCAGTGCCTGAAACTTACAGACGAAAAAAACTTTGAGAGTTTTATTTTCATCTGTCATCAATATTACATTTCTACCTCTATTCGATAAAGATAACTGCGTATTGTTACATTAAATAGCAGTACATACCTTTGGCTTCACTATCCATATTAAAATTACCACAGTTTGTCACAATACACAGCACAGGATTCAGCTGCAAGGGTTGGTCCTTTTTTTTTTTTTTTTTTGGCTACTGTACAGCCTTAGACACACACTGTGACCCAGTGACCGCTTTCCTGCTGCGTGAATTTTGTCAAGTCCACCTCTCGTAGCGTCTGGTTCACTCTGCTAGAGAGAGGATATTTATTTTACAACTAATACAGGGTTGCCAGATTCATTTTACATAAAGTCGTCAAATATTAGTGCTATTATAGCCCAACGTCGCCAATTTTCTACTTTAAAACCAAGTAGGGCTCATCTTAATGTATGCGTTTTTATAATAACAAATCATTATTTTATATCTTATTTATGTAATAAATTCTGTAAATCTAGCATTTATGGCATACGCTTTGCATTGCTTTTTGTACAGATCTCAAATTTTACATACTTCTCCAATTTTGCACACCCAAGTTACTCTTATCCCCCCCCCCCCCACGAATTAAACGAATCTCAATATTAACAGCTTTAAATGATTGAAACATTTAGGCAGTTGGTATAGGAACTACGGTTAGATTATACACCTTGATTACACAACTTTTAACACTGTATCACTTCGGAATATGTATGGTAATACTTTCCTGTGTTAAATTTCAACGTACCTCGTTTACATGTTTCAACCTATTTATGGGTCATCTTCAGAACTGGTCGTTGCTGGTCTTGGCGCCACTTGTTCTGTTTCCTGTGAGGGTGTGTTCCTGTGGTATAGTGTACAGTCAAAGAGTGTGTGTGTTTTGAAGTTGAGTTGTGTGTTGAGAATTTCGTTGGGGTGTGTTTTTGTGTATCTCTATATTTCATATTGTTCTAATGTGTTTAGTTTCTGGATTTTTGGTTGGATGTATAGTATTTTCCACGTCTGTGTTGATGTCTCTGTGGGTGTGGTTAGCATTTGTGGAGGTGTTTTGTAATTTTTTTATGGCTGTGATGTGTTCTTTGTAACGTGTTTGAAATGATCTGCCTGTCTGTCCTATGTAGAAGTTGTTGCAGGTGTTACATTTGAGTTTGTATACGTATGTATGGTTGTATTAGTTTGTTTGTGTTGTTTGTGTGTTGAGATGTTTTTGTAGAGTGTTATTTGTTCTGTATGCGATGTTGTAATTTAATTTCATGAATGAGGTTGCAATTTTGTGTGTGTTTTTTGTTTTCGTATGTTAGTGTGATGTATTTTTTGTGTTCTTGTGTTTGTGTTGTATTCTTATGTTTTTGTGATTATGTTTTGTCTTACGTATTATGTTGTCTATTATGTTAGGGTTGTATCCGTTTTCTTGTGCTATGTATTTGATTGTGTTTAGCTCTTCGTTGTAATCCTGTTGGTTCATTGGTATGTTGAGTGGTCTGTGTACCATTGTTCGGAATGCAGCTTGTTTGTGTTGTGTTGGGTGGTTGGATGTGTTGTGTATGTGCGTTGTTGTTGTGGGTTTTCTGTATACTTTGACTCTACACTATACCATAGGAACACACCCTCACAGGAAACAGAACAAGTGGCGCCAAGACCAACAACGACCAGTTCTGAAGATGACCCGTAAATAGGTCGAAACATGTAAACGAGGTACCTACGTTGAAATTTAACACATGAAAGTATTACCATACATATTCCGAACGGTTAGATTGTTATTTTTTTACGTTGTTAGAAAATTCCCTACAATGCTTCGTCTATACGTTCCAGTATTGATCAGTTTATTGGTCCTCAGATGAAGAAAAAATAGCACAGCAGGCCTACTTCCTGAAAGAAAGACCGATACGTTTGTTTAAACAATTGTCAAAGATCGGTGACAACTTCCGGCTTGTCAACAATGATATGTCTTGAATTTCATGTCACTCATTGGATTGGACCAGTGATGTACCTATCAGCAATGGAATACTCCAGGGATGCAGAACTGGGGAAGAGAGGGGTGGAAGCATGGGGAAAGAGTTTGTTGCCCGTCCACAATCCCCAGGCCTTGAATTTTGTATCTCTGACGTCCGCAAGCACACTGAATACATAATTATTCCCTCTACCCCTATCACATCCAAGTCCACACCTGTGGAGTAACGGTCAGCGCGTCTCGCCGCGAAACCAGGTGGCCCGCGTTCGATTCCCGGTCGGGGCAAGTTACCTGGTTGAGGTTTTTTCCGGGGTTTTTCCTCAACCCAAGATGAGCAAATGCTGGGTAACTTTCGGTGCTGGACCCCGGACTCATTTCCCCGGCATTATCACCTTTATCTCATTCAGACGCTAAATAACCTAAGCTGTTGATAAAACGTCGTAAAATAACCTACTAAAATAAAAATAAAATATCACATCCAATGACGTGTGAGGGTGAAAGGAAGGGATGAGTCACGTGTTTCGGCTTGTGACGTGTGCCATAATTCTAGCACAGTTTTGCATCCCTGGACTACTCTATAAAGAAAATTAATAAACTATTACGCTTACGTCATTCTTTTTCTATGTTGCCCAAATTTCGCAAAATTCCGGGCAAAAGTCGCCCAAAGGGCGTTAGTCGCAATTGTTTAAAAATAGGTCGCAAAATCTCTGTCTGTGTACCCCAAACGGCGAAATATCGCCCAATCTGGCAACCCTGCTTGAATATAATATCTTCGTTATAGATTATTCATAACACTTGACTTATAAACAGACAGAAAAAGCAACAAACAAACAAACAAACAAACAAACAAAGGGCAAACATAGCGTGCTTAAGAAACTCCTTCACTTGTAAACCTAAGCTTTCACGGAATCAACCGAAGTGTTCCGAAGGGGACTCAGCGTATGGCAGCCGGTAATTTTTTTTTGTCTAAGACTGTGCATCTATAGCGTTGAAGACACGTCACTTGGCTTGTTCTAGACGACAGTGCGCTGTATTTCATTTTATTTCATTTTTTGTCTCTTGACGGAAACTAGAACTGAATTTTTACAATAAAAAAGGTCAAAGTATTATTTTTTCTTTTTTTTTTTTTGTACGAAAATATTTCTTGGGTTCTTAGGAAGATGATATTAAGCGATTTTTTGCCTCTATGTCTTCTTTGAGCTGCACGAGCGATTTTTACATACTCCTGTTCCATAAGTCAGTACTGTATCTCTTTTTCTAATTTGCATTTTTCTCGCCATGACACAGCAAAACACACACGACCACCCTGTTCTCAGTACGCTTCAAACCACCGAACAACACACATCTACAAACAAATAGACGCACATACACAAAAAGCATTTATATATACATGTTAACCATGATTACAAGAAACCAACAATGACAACTACTTTAGCATGCATTATATCAGATAGAATATTCATGTCTAAATCCAAGCGTACATATACTACATCACAGCAGAAGCCAAAAGCATATGTTCTTGATAATGATTAATTGGAAACATAAAACACAAGACTTATCAACTTGTAACATAGTGTTACACTAATTATATAGTATTTTAATACGCTTTATCCTTCGTAAATTTTAAATCTATTATATATCTTCATTTTCATTCATAATCAAATTTTAATTGATGTTTTAACATCGCCGACATTTTGCATAATTCAATTGCTCACTATTTTATCATGTATGTACACCTGTAACATGAGTTATATGTATATACAACTACCTTCGTTTTCTTTCAAACTTGTATTGCAATTATAACAACCTATATTAGTTTCATACATCAAACTCATGAAGATTTCATTTACCATGTATATTGTACTGTTGTTTGTCAATTCATTCAAGTTTCAGATCACTCATTTTGTTATATCTGATGATGCCAAATAAGGCGAAAACGTTAATATGTATTTAATCCCTTCATAACAAATAAACATTTGCAAAGAGATATGTCTTATGATTGAACTTATATAGTATTATTTTTCTCGGAACTAAATTTCTGATATTCAAAATGCTCCATACGCATGCAGTTTTCACTAATCAATGAAAATATTCGTACGTGTCTATACATTATCTGAAATCTAACGTTCAGATATTTTAAGTACAGTATATTAAAAAAATATATTAATAAATAAATGTCTGATTTTCAAAAATTCCTTGTGCCCAAATTAAACTAGATACCCTGAATTTCTCAACTGTAAAATATTGCCCGTAAATTTGGATCCGTGCGAAAAATATGAACTTGCTGTATTCGAATGTAAATGTGCATGGAACATTTTGATTAGATCACTAATTTTCAGAATTAAAATTCACTTAGAAACTGGCAGTATGATTGAGCTCAAACGTTTCATACACTTTGTTTTAATGCATCTAAGAAACAGTTAAAAATTAAATAAATCGATTCAAAATTGTAAAAATTTCTAAATTCAATTCTAGTGACCTTAAAACGTGGGTTTAAATTTGCAGTTAAAAAATTTTAGATGTACTGTACTTACTGGTTTCTTCCTCAGATTCTAGCCTATATAGGTCATTCATTTACAGTGAAAACTTTTCACATGATTGACTTCTTTTTGTTTCAATATTTGAGGAGAAAAATTCGCTCCGGCGCCGGGGATCGAACCCGGGTCCTTGGTTCTACATACCAAGCGCTCTGACCACTGAGCTACGCCGAATTCAATCCACAACACCGGATCGAACTCCTCTCCTACAGTGTTTCCCTTTTGTGGCCTGACTCCAAGTTGGGCATATACGTTGACGTTTATATTTCAAACCAACTGGCATTGTAATATTGTCACAACAGATAATATCCTATCGGACCACTTAATAACATCTTTAGTAAATTCTTTTTGTTTTGTTTTTCAGGTACGTCTGTGAGATATCTTTCGCAAAAATCTCCTAGAAGTGAGGTAAGTGTATCAGTTAAAACTACAAGGGCTTATTATTAACTTAGGTTGCTTTGGGAATAGTTCCTTGCGTGCTTGGGAAAGTTAATTTTTTTCCTATATGTACACACTGCTCATGAATCAACAAGATCCGACATTACCATCCCGCGAACACAGTAACTTTTTCAGTCCTTTCATTGGAACATTGTGGAGCATCCTCCTTACAGCCCGGATCTAGCCCTATCTGATTTTCATTTCTTGGCTATTGAAGAAACATCTTGGGGGAAGACAATTTCAGGGTAATGCAACTCTACAGAGTCCTGTCCAAGATTTGTTGGAATATCAGGACCAAGGTTTCTACAGAGAGGGAATCTTAAAACTTGTGCCACGATGGGATAAGTGCATAAATCATCTAAGAGATTATCTAGAAAAGTAGTAATTAATTAACAGTTCAACACTCTATATGTAATTTGTGCGTAAAATGTGAAACTCTTAGCAAAACAGGGAATCTTACTTGATGATCAACTTTCGTATTACATAAATGGCTGTGACTCATTGTTCATACTAATATAACATTAACAAAGATTAAAAAGAATTGTATCGGTTAATTGAGAAACCACACAAGTCCATTTTAGCCAAAATGAGTTTATTGTCTTTCTAAGCATTAATACACATATTTGCATGTCTGTATGAGAAGGTAGAAATATTCACTTTAAGTGATGTCATGAGGGGCTGTAGTGTGGGACTTCAATAAGATATCAGTGTTTTCACTTTGAAACTTTTTAGAATTTTTCTTCTCATTCTCTAATATGAAGGACAAAATACATCATGTTATAAATTTATTGTTTAATAGTTTTTGTCCTTATCAATTTACATACAACATAAATACAGATTATTATGATTTTGACTGAAAACATCTCGGATACTTGAGAAACAACACATGTCCACGAACGTCAGGGCACTCAGACACTCTCAAATATAATAAAAGGTTCTTGAATATACCTAGAAATATTGTAATTATGAAAAAATTCACCCTGAAGCGATGAGGACATACATCCAATATTTATAAGCTGAAGACAGTTTTTTTTTTTTTTTTTTTTGCAGTTTTCTCAAAACTTATACCTAAGGACATATGTCGTTTTTCAATTAACCGATTCAGTTTAATATTATTTTATTTAATGACGCAGAATTTATTCTGCATAGAAATTCTACATGAGTGATAAAAGGGCGACAAATTTTGCCTCAAATAGGGCTATTTTAAGCACCGTGAATCTATGACACGGGACCCTCAGCTCATGAAGGAAACATCCTTAGAATTTTATCGTTCTTTAAAATTCTCCACCGTCGACCAAATTTGAACTCGCGAACCTTTTATATTTGATAGGAAAAATGGCAACCGCGAGTCAAACTAGAACGACGAAATAAAGAGAGTGGGATATAAACAGTGTACACACAGATAGTCGGGGCGAGATTTCCGTTGCTTGTCGTAAATCTAAAACTGAGAACTCCATACGTAACTTTCCTTCTTTTCCTATAAAGTTTATTTTGCGCTTGTCGGAGCCTGACCTGTATTATTTCCGGTGATATTTTACTCCTCACATCAGCAAGAGGTGTTCAGAATGTCTTTCTGGAATATTCTATGCTATTCTTCCTCACAACTGTTAAGTTTTACAGTAAAACGGAACTCTGCAGAATGAAATGTTAAATCTTTAATAACCCTCAAGTTACATTTGTAGGACATTGTGCCAAGATCTTCGACACTCCTCCGCTTCTTCCATAAAACTGCAATTATCTTACAACACGAGTTAAAATAAAACTGCAGAAGGTTCAGAGCAGTGGGGGTGGGGGAATGCATGGCTGTATTAGAGAGAGTTTTCATGTAGATGTTCTCTTGTTTAACGTCATGAGTGTAAAAGTGTTATCATATCCTGCTCATGGTCTTCAAGACGAATTCGAGAAATTACTTTCAAGTAATGGATACAAAGTATTTACTTTTTACAGTAAACTTGAAGCAACAAATTTATTTAGTAAAAGAGAAGAATAGGAAAGACGTAAGAAAAGAGGAAAGGACAAAATAAAGAATAATATAAAGAAACTAATAATGAAAGAAGAAGGGATAGAGGAAGACAAATAACGAGAGAAAAATGTGGTGAAAAGAGAAATAATTAAACGAAACGTTAAAGAAATTGACAAACAATGCAATAAAAAAGAATAAGAAATGATATTTATTTATCTATCTATCTATCTATCTATCTATCTATCTATCTATCTATCTATCTATCTATCTATCTATCTATCTATCTATCTATCTATCTATCTATCTATCTATCTATCTATCTATCTATCTATCTATCTATCTATCTATCTATCTGTCTGTCTGTCTGTCTGTCTGTCTGTCTGTCTGTCTGTCTGTCTGTCTAATCTATCTAATCTATCTAATCTATCTATCTAATCTATCTATCTAATCTATCTATCTATCTATCTATCTATCTATCTATCTATCTATCTATCTATCTATCTATCTATCTATCTATCTATCTATCTATCTATCTATCTATCTATCTATCTATCTATCTATCTATATATCTATATATCTATCTATCTATCTATCTATCTATCTATCTATCTATCTATCTATCTATCTATCTATCTATCTATCTATCTATCTCTCTATCTATCTATCTATCTATCTATCTATCTATCTATCTATCTATCTATCTATCTATCTATCTATCTATCTATCTATCTATCTATCTATCTATCTATCTATCTATCTATCTATCTATCTATCTATCTATCTATCTATCTACCTACCTACCTACCTACCTACCTACCTACCTACCTACCTACCTACCTACCTACCTACCTACCTACCTACCTATCTATCTATCTATCTATCTATCTATCTATCTATCTATTTATGTATTATTTTGCTAATAATTGTAACATAAAATATAATATATACAGAAAAATTTTAGCTCTCCCCTGAAAGAGGAGAACTCGTGCTCAGGGGCGGATTCCTGAATTGAAATTAATAATTATACAATACAATTTGTCTTATGTCTACTATGCAATTATAATATATAAATTTAAATTTACAATTTTTCAATTTTTATAAAATCCATACATAAATTTTGTAATTTAATACTAGAACTATTAGAATTGACAATATTAGGATATTTAAATATAAATTTGTTATATATTCTTGGGCCTAAATTACTACTATGATTAAATGCTAACAGTGTTGCATTTTGGTTCAAACAATCTTAAAGAATTCACACCTTTTGTTTCATAACTATGAGAATACAATTCAAAATTATTTCGATTTTTACGTATGAATTTTATTAATACAATATAATAAATTTGTCTTACGTTAAGTACATTAAAGTCTATAAACAAATTTTCAGATGGAAAATCAATAGGTTTATGAAGAGATATTTTAATTATTTTCTTCTGTAATAAATAAAGTGGATTAAAATTGGATTTAAATGAGCTTCCCCATGCTATAATTCCATATATAATTACCGATTGAAATAAAGTTAAATATATTGTACGTAATAAACTTATTGACAAGTAATTCCTCAATAAAACAAAATAATATACTATTTTACGTAATTTATTACAAAGGTAATTAATGTGTTGGTTCCATTTTAACTGATTATCGAAAATTATGCCTAAATACTTAACTTCAGAGGACTCTTTAATAATCGGACGTTTACACTGTATAAGACAACAATCATAATTATCTAATTTAATACTTAATATAAATGTAGGAGGTTTGTTACATTTTTCAGATAATGGGAATGGAATAATTATGGTTTTATTTGATGGGAATTGTTAGAAAAGGAAAGTCAAAATGATTCAAGTCTGTCATTCAATATGGCATTATTGTTTGGGATGGAAGTACAAACATTAATCTTAGTCCGTTAAATTTACTACAAAAACGAATAATTAAAATTTGTTTTGAAGAAACGTTCTGATTATCCAACTAAATTAATTTATTCTGAATTTACTGTATTTAGTATTGAACAAATTTATAAATATACTCTGTTAAAATTTTATGATAAAAATCGTAATAAGTTTGTATTACAGACACATAATCATGACACAAGACGAAATAATAATTCAACATTAGTAGAACCTAAATGTCTCACATCTGCTGCTCTAAAGCATAGCATTAATTTCGGCCCTCGGTTGTATAATTCTTTAGCTAAATTACACCCAGAACTTCTAATATGTAACCCAGTAACATATAACAAGAAAATTAGAAACGTATTAACCCATTAATGCCCAGATAAAAAAAAGGAATTCATAATCGTATAATTTTATAATATTATAATTTTTACACCTTACTGAGTACAAATACACAAAAATTACAATTTTGTCTCTTCCGGTATGGTAGATATGACCTGTATGATATAACATACGCTGGGCAGTTACAGTATCAATTTCATACAAATACTTAATAGGCTCCTACAATGTAAGAAAGGAATTTTGAACTAATATTTGAGCAATATATCCATGTCTAATCACTTTAATTATTATTTTAGATACTTCAACAACATTTTTTTCGGTTTTTTCATTTTATATGATATTTTAGAACACAAGTATCAGGATGAAGATCAACATTATATTTGACACAACAAAATTTGTCACATTTCCCACGGTAAGCCAACTGCGCCGAGTGCTTTACCAGGCAACTAGGTGATCAAGTCTATAATAACGTATTTCATTCAGAACTTGGTTTCTCCCTTTAGGTGTTACAGTCTTGGAAATGCCCATTAGTGGTGTTGCAAGCAATGACTTTACAATTTGTCTTGTGAATTCCAGCAAAGATATTACCTTCTGATATTGTCTGTAGAGCATCCACAAGTTGACTACTGATCCTTTGATATAAAATCTGATAAGTGGCCAGTACAATTTCTTGGACCATAGTCAAAGTCGATAGAGTCCTGTCAATTTGCCAAACATGTCCACATCACCTATTTTTCTCTTATCCTTAGTGCTCCACCGTGAGCATGAGCCTAAAGAAACTACATCTAGTGTTGCTGTATTTGTTGCTATAGTGACCTGAGCATTGTCATTCCATCGTCAGATTACTAGGTGTGTCTTTGATGGCATGGCAAGTACCTCTAACGAATTTTTTTCAGATGCTTTGAAGGTGCCTTTTCAATTCTATCATCTGTGATAATTCCAAAGCAGGTGATATTTACTGCTGAAAATATTTACAATAACCCAAAGGAAGTGAAATAATCGTCTATAAACAGTTTACTGTCATCAGGTAGCAATCCAACACAAAGCATCCATGCAATAGCATTTCCTAGAGTCACCCCTGGTGCTCGTTCGACTCTCCCTGTATACGGTTCGAACTTTATAAGGTACCCTGCAGGCGTCGTCAAGCACGAAGGCTTATACCCAGATCTCATTTTTTTTTTTTCATCGTATGAATTGCTTGATACTCTGATGACCAAAATATGGTTCCATTGCTTCGTCAACTGAATATGAATTTGGAACAATGTCAACCATGTTCTGGAACATTTCATTTAAACGATTGAAGAGGGGCCTAAGTTTGTATATTTTATCATTCTTGTCAATTGTGTTATTGTGATTGAAATGAAGGAAATGATGAATTGTTTCAAATTTGTTTCTGGTGATACAGTTTGCAATTAGAATGTTATGGCTATCAGGAAGAAATCTTCCAGTACATTATTCGCGAAGGCAATTAGAGATATTCAGACAAAAACAAAATGCCAAGGTATTGATACATGTCTTCCATAGATTCTATGATATATATATCATACCATATTTAGAAACTGAAATTGCTATGCTTCTATACAAAGATACATGTACGCCAAATGGCCTGAATTATTCACGAATACCTAACAAGTAATATTAGCATTAGTTTCATAATTCATCATATAATTTATAATGAAAATAAACAGCTTTATTCCAATCAGTGTTTTCTTTTCTTTAAGATCCAAACTCGAAACCTCATACCAACAAGAGAAACGATCACAGAGCATTCAACAATGCTTGAATCTTAAACCACATCCATGTACTGCCTACATGAAAAAAAATGTTAACTTGGAGTCAAAAGGAAATGAATGAAAAAATATTTCTCACCCCGTATTTTTAATCATACGCTGGGCATTAATGGGTTAATGTCTTCAATTTGATTAAATACATTTATAGCCCATGTATATGATTTAATCAGCATATATTATATTTGTATTCATTTAAAAAAAATACAATCCTCTGAAACCCCACCATGGCTTTTGGGACACAGTATATTATGTGTGTCCCCAGCAAATTCTTTAGAGGCTAAGTTCAATGCTTGGACTGCCACGTTCAATCTCATCAGCGTAATTTCTACATGTTTGCATAACGCTTAACTGAAATATAACGTGATATTCATTATTCCACAATGAAGAGTTTTGAAATTATGAGAGCTAAAGCAAAGTATTCGGAGGAAACCTAGAGTTTCATTCTCAACATATCGGACAAGACAGAACATCGATATCTTAGGTCGAAAAGGCTTCAGATCGCATTGCTAAGGATGACCAGCGAAATAAATTGATCTGTTTTGTCGTTTATTTTTTTTTTTTTTTGTAGGTTATTTTACGACGCTTTATCAACAGCTTAGGTTATTTAGGGTCTGAATTAGATGAAGATGATAATGCCGGTGAAATGAGTCCGGGGTCCAGCACCGAAAGTTACCCAGCATTTGCTCATACTGGGTTGAGGGAAAACCCCGGAAAAAACCTCAACCAGATAACTTGTCCCAACCGGGAATCGAACCGAGCCACCTGGTTTCGCGGCCAGACGCGTTAACCGTTACTTCACAGGTGCGGACTGTTTTGTCGTTACTTCTTCCTTTTCGTCTTGCTACCTTTGCTTCTTTTAGACTTTCTTGCCACACACTTTTCTTTTGTTATTTCGTATTTCTTTTTCTTATTTATCTTTTATTTATCCTTCTTTTCTCATTGTTTTTTTCGTTCTATTTTTTCCTGCATTATCTTCTTTCAAAGCCACCTAATGGTAAGGAGCTTGTAACGTCATCGTATACTTGGGCATCGATTCGAATCCCGTTTGCCTTGATTACTGGTTTGATTTTTTCAGAAGTCTAGCCCAATTTATTTCAAGATGAACGTCAAACAACTCTTGACGAATTGTCGGTGTTTTCTATATTTTATTTCGCTTCTCCTTTCATCTTCCCAATTTCTCATTTTGTGATTTTTTATTCTTTTATTCCTTGACGTCCCGCGCCGTGGCGTCGTGATCTAAGGCATCCTGCATAGGACCCGCGTTACGGAATGCGCGCTGGTTCGATTCCTCGTGGGGGAAGAAATTTTCTCATGAAATTTCGACCAGTGTATGGGACCGGTGCCCACCCAGCATCGTGATGCACTTGAGGAGCTACGATAGGTAGCGAAATCCGACAACCAGCTATAACGGCTGGACGACTCATCGTGCTAACCACACGGTACCTCCATTCTGGTTGGATGGTCGTCCACCTCTGCTTCGGTATGTGGCTGTGAGGCCAGCAGCCGGCTGGTCGGTCTTGGCCCTTCGTCGACTGTAGCGCCACGGATTATTATTATTTTATTATTATTATTAGTAGTAGTAGTAGTAGTAGTAGTAGTAGTAGCAGTAGCAGTAGCAGCAGCAGCAGTTACCGGCTTTTAAGGAACCCGGAAGTTCATTGCCGCCCTCACATAAGCCCGCCATTGGTCCCTATCCTGAGTAAGATTAATTCATTCTCTATCATCATATCCCACCTCCCTCAAATCCATTTTAATATTATCTTCCCATTTACGTCTCGGCCTCCCTAAAGGTCTTTTTCCCTCCGGCCTCCCAACTAACACTCTCTATGCATTTCTGGATTCGCCCATACGTGCTACATGCTCTGCCCATCTCAAACGTTTGGATTTAATGTTCCTAATTATGTCAGGTGAAGAATACAATGCGTGCAGTTCTGTGTTGTGTAACTTTCTCCATTCTCCTGTAACTTCATCCCTCTTAGCCCCAAATATTTTCCTAAGCACCTTATTCTCAAACACCCTTAACTTATGTTCCTCTCTCAAAGTGAGAGTCCAAGTTTCACAACCATAAAGAACAACCGGTAATATAAGTGTTTTATAAATTCTAATTTTCAGATTTTTTGACAGCAGACTAGATGATAAAATCTTCTCAACCGAATAATAACAGGCGTTTCCCATATATAGTCTGTGTTTAATTTCCTCCCGAGTATCATTTATATTTGTTACTGTTGCTCCCAAGTATTTGAACTTCTCCACCTCTTCAAACGATAAATTTGCAATTTTTATATTTCCATTTCGCACAATATTCTCGTCACGAGACATAATCATATACTTTGTCTTTTCGGTATTTACTTCTAAACCTATCTCTTTACTTGCTTCCAGTAAAATTCCCGTGTTTTCCCTAATCGTTTGTGGATTTTCTCGTAACAATATTATTATTATTATTATTATTATTATTATTATTATTATTATTATTATTATTATTATTATTATTATTATTATTATTATTATTCCTTTACAGTTTATTTACTCAATTCTGATAATATGTCATTCTCATTGACTTTTTATTTTTTCCTTCCTATATTCTCTCTTTATGTTGCTTTGTTCTATCTATCGTTATTTTATAATAGCTGTTTCTTTGTCTTCACTTTTCTTCATTTTCTCTCTTCTGCTTTGTTTTCTCTCTTTCTCCCACTTTCTTTTTTCTGTATGTTGAAGAAGGAAGAGAAGAAACCTTAAAGCAAACGAAATGGACAGCCTTATCAGAACTTGTCCACTTTATAAATGAGACCCAACTGCAATGTAACTGCGCTAGATTTCCAGACAACCTTTACGATTCTGTTTATATACAGTGGAGTGGAAGAGTTGGGAAAGTGTCCTGCAAAATCGAGTGTACTACAAACGAACGGGAAGGATGCATTTATGTTATATGGATGCTTCTTCCCGTTTTCCATTAAATCTCTCCAAGTGCTCGTTTCATGTCGTCTCCCAAGTTATGTGTGTGTGTGTGTGTGTGTGCGAGGCCCTTAAGGCACGACCAAGAAGGGTTGGAGGGAGACATTTTTGTGGATTTTCATGGCAGGCTCGAGACAGATGATCAACTGGAGAATGTAAACAAATTCCTCTTCGATCGGATGTGCCCTGCTGTAGTTGACGGAACCCCTTCTTCTTCCTCATGGACGCCAGTCCTTCTTTCTTAACACTTTCCACTAGTAAGCCCTTTTATAAAACATCTAGGTTAATACTTGCACTTTTTAGTTGTAGAATATTTATCCTTTCTCTTCCTGTCTTCCACCTTTCCTTTCCCTTTGCTTCCAGTTTCCTTTTCTAAAACTTCTCATTTCCTCCATTTTACTTTTTTCTTTACTTCTTTTCTTTATTTCCTTTTACTTTTGTATTATTTTCTTATTAATAACTAGCCGTACCCGTGCGCTCCGCTGCACCCGTTAGAAATAAATATAAAGTAATTACATAATTAAAATAGGATATTTGATCCAGATCTGCCTGTCTGTCCAATGTAGAAACTGTCGCAACTATTGCATGCTATCTGTCTCAACACACAGATCAATTTCAGAACACACACACTATTTGACACAACTCTTCATCACACGAACGCACCCACACAACAGGCAGCGAAGTTGAGATAGCGCCGAGATCTAGTACGCTCTGAGGATGGTGTCAAGTAGCACCGAAACAGCTGTAAGCCGCACATGCTTACATAATTAACATTTAATCAATTATTTATATTCAAGTGTTAAAAGCAGTGTACGAAAGATTCAACATGGATTTTCTTATGCCTTAATCCCACTCTGTCGTTTATTTCCACCATTTTCCTTTCCTTTTCCTGTCTTCCTTCCTATCTATATTTTTATTTCGTACTCTTATTTTCCTTTATATCTTTCTTGCGTCTTACTTTTCATCCTTCCTCTGTTTTTATCTTTCTTTTTCTTTAGTCTTCTTTCCTTCCGCCTCTTCCTTTGGTGTTCATTGGTACTCTTTGTTTGATGTAAAAACGTCTTATGCGATAGCCTCAGGGCAAATCTTTAAGATATGCAACGAAAAATGCCACTGAAATCCTTTGCGGAAGAAGGCGTTGTGGATTACATAGCATCTACCATTGAGATAGAAACTCGAGTTTCAACATAAGCGGTATCTACATTTCCGAAGATTATGTAAAAAATAACTACTTTAAGCTGTAGAAAAGCTACTGCAAAATATTGTTTCCAATTACAGCTATCGAATATGGAGTTTATGTATGTTACATAATTTATAACTTATCGCTGAAGGTAGGAAGTTCGTACCAAAACACAGATTTGAGATTGCGTGCAGGCACGAATATAGATCATCTGACTAGTTGTCTACCCATGTATTGTGGGTCTCTATCACCACGGCATGGCGCGTCCTCAGGTTGCGGATAGAGGAGACGGCCTCAGATATGGAGGGTAGCTGTGAATGTATTGAATAAGCATTCTCGGACAGCCGATGAGGGGTGGTCCTCCAGCTTGGGGGTTGGGCGGAGGGCTAACAATCCATCACCGTGAAAAAGAAAAGCTTGTTACGAATCCTTCAAATAAGCCTCGGAATGGGACTGATACTCTGGCACGACCACAGCAAAGGAATAAGGTTTTGAGATATGGTACTTGGAATGTTACAAGTCTATATAGAACAGGAGGGGTAACATTAGTAGTAAAAGAACTAGCTAGATATAGAATAGACTTTGTGGGAGTACAGGAGGTTAGGTTAGATGGGAACGGCATAACACAAATAGGAGATTGTTTGTTGTATTATGGGGAAGGAAACGATAATCACCAATTAGGAATAGGATTCTTTGTTCATAAAAGAATAACATCAGCAGTAAAAAAGGTCGAATTTATCAGTGATAGGTTATCGTATTTAGTACTTAAGGGTAGATGGTGCGATATCGTAGTTATAAAGGCACATGCCCCTACAGAAGAGAAAGACGACCATATAAAGAATAGCTTCTATGAGGAATTGGAACAGACTTTTGGGAAGATAATATTAAAATGGATTTGAGGGAGGTGGGATATGATGATAGAGAGTGGATTAATCTTGCTCAGGATAGGGACCAATGCGGGCTTATGTGTGGGCGGCAATGAACCTCCGGGTTCCTTAAGGGGAGGCAGAGGTGAAATTTTCGAACAAAACTGAAGAAAAAATAAACATTTGGTTTTTTACATTTTTATTATCTTTATTTTGATATTCCGATGTAATTTTTTTTTATTTTGTGCCCTTAAAAGTATGAAATTATAACCAAGATAACTGTATTACTATATTATTCACATAATAAACTAATACTTATCATTATTTATATACCTTCTCTCAACATATAAATAAAGAGAAATATTGAAAATCTCTTACAATATGGTGCATGGAGCATTTTATATCAAACGATATAAAGTTTTACAAAATTATTAATATTTACAGAACTATTGTACTTAAAGTTGAAACTTGGTATGTCCATTACTAATAACATACCGTACTTAGTATCCATGATCAATTTCAAACAAGTCGGATAAATTTTGTGGATTTTGAAATATTCACTCTGCCTTCCCTTAAAAGCCAGTAAGTAAGTAAGTAAGTAAGTAAGTAAGTAAGTAAGTAGTCTACTGTGTATATACTATAATCTGTTCACACAAGCAACTCACAGTATCTCCGCAACTTTGGATGTATCACCATTTTCTTCAGGAAAATGAGGTAAGTCGCTTTCGTAAATGTGTGTTAGACCCCGTTTGTTTTAAGTCACCTGACTATACCAAGCAATGTTTTTATTCTAGCATAGCAGTGCTCTGTATCACTCTGATTTGATGTAAACAACACGACTTGTATAAGACGCAACGTACTTAACTTCACAGGTACGGTGTCCAAACTTCCATCCCTGGTTGTCGCAAACCTGCTGTGTCTGGTTCAACTTACTTACTGGCTTTTAAGGAACCCAGAGGTTCATTGCCGCCCTCACATAAGCCCGCCATTGGTCCCTATCCTGAGCTAGATTAATCCAGTCTCTATCAACATATCCCACCTCCCTCAAATCCATTTTAATATTATCTTCCAATCTACGTCTCGGCCTCCCTAAAGGTCGTTTTCCCTCCGGCCTCCCAACTAACACTCTATATGCATTTCTGGATTCGCCCATACGTGCTACATGCCCTGCCCATCTCAAGCGTCTGGATTTAATGTTCCTAATTATGTCAGGTGAAGAATACAATGCGTGTAGTTCTGTGTTGTGCAACTTTCTCCATTCTCCTGTAACTTCATCCCTCTTAGCCCCAAATATTTTCCTAAGCACCTTATTCTCAAACACCCTTAACCTATGTTCCTCTCTCAAAGTGAGAGTCCAAGTTTCACAACCATAAAGAACAACCGGTAATATAACTGTTTTATAAATTCTAACTTTCAGATTTTTTGACAGCAGACTGGATGATAAAAGCTTCTCAACCGAATAATAACAGGCATTTCCCATATTTATTCTGTGTTTAATTTCCTCCCGACTATCATTTATATTTGTTACTGTTGCTCCAAGATATTTGAACATCTCCACGTCTTCAAAAGATAAATTTCCAATGTAAACGCAGATTGAAAATGTTGTGGAAACTTACTGAAATTACACTTTGTCTAAAAATACCCAGTTTCCATATTTGGTGTCCTCAAAGTCATCTTAAGTGACGATCCAAATAGCGCGATATTTTTAATATTTTTTTTTTTTTGCTTTCTTTCTTATTTATTTTACTTTTTTCCTGTGTCGCTGTTTTCTGTTTCCTCTTCATACTTGTATGGTTTCTTATTTTCTTTCTTCCACCAGGTGTCTTTCATTTTCTTTTTATCCTCTTTTGTTCACCTTTATTTTTCCCCTCGTTTTTCTCTGATTTTCTTTCCTCCTATCTGCAATGGGGTAACATTATGTCCATAACTCTGTCTGTGCAATGGATGTATGTATGTGTGTGTATGTATGTATGTATGTATGTATGTATGTATGTGTATTCACACTACAAATGGGTATATACCCGGTGGCAGTGGTAACTAATTACACTCAATAATGACAATTAATAATAAACATAACTAATAAAAACAATTAATAATAATAATAATAATAATAATAAATAATAATAATAATAATAATAATAATAATAATAATAATAATAATAATAACAACAAGGAGCATCCTAAATTAAATTAACCTTGGTCACTTAAAATAACATTTAAAGTAAATCTAATTTGTATCTTAACCCTAAGTTCGAGCTAAGACCCACGAGTATGACAGGTTCATACCTGCACAAGTACCTTTCGGCACTACACTTATTTCGCTGTCAACTCACTCACTGCACTGATTCTATTCTGATTTCACTAACACTTCTAACCTTTTCACTGTTCAAATACTTTGCACAGCCACTTCACTGACACAATAGACTTCACTGACACAACACACTTCACTGACACAACATAATTCTTCACTGATACAACACTTCAATAACAAAATATCATTTACACCATTTACATACTGTGTATAATTATCGTCTATTAGTAAAGTCCTTAAGCCTATTTTTAAATACGTTTTTGGTTGTTGGTAAAGCCTTTAGTAAGTCTGCAGGTAAAGCATTCCAGTCCCTGATAGTACGATTGAGAAAAGAAAACTTTGCAGTGTCCGTCCTCTGTCTTCTTTCCCTCAGTTTATATGAGTGGTCGTTCCTTGAAGAGTAATTTGGCGGCTGCAACCTATTTTTTATTTCTCTCCAGGCAGGCTCACCTCTGTATGTTTTGAACAGTGCGCATAATCGAATTCGCGTTCTCCTGTCCGTGAGTTTGTTTGAACTGCGGATTTTCCAAAGATATCAGATTATCTGGCAGGTGCGTCAAAGATCCAAAAATCCACATTTCGCTTTTATACAACACAGCATTGAGTATTTCAACTCTGACTCTTCTGCCATTTTAATATGCGTCAGATAGGGAGATACAGCACTTGACTGCGCCTTGTAAAAGAACCACATCGTTCACTTTGCTCCATTATCTCAGATCTAGGAAATTTACAGAATGTTTCTACACGAATTTTTTCGGTAAAAGGCATCGTGGATTAATGCAGTAAATATGCTTTAAAATATGTAACAACGCTTATCTTGATTTGAGCGTCAACCGCAGGCTATGCACGAACATTCCTTACCATATTTAATTTCTAGTGAATAACACACAAGGATAATAAAAATGCGGTCAAAAAGAGATATGTATCAAGTTAATGTTTAGTCATGAATTCTTATAATATTTTCCGCAGTACTTTCTCCATTGTTCGTGCGGAGAGATAAGACGATTACAGCAGTCGACAAAATTGAAAACAAATACTCTGCCATTCCATCATGATTCTATTAACATAATTTTAGCAAGAGCCGCTATTACGGAGAATACCATTATGTATTATACAAAGGTTGTTTAATCCTCTTTCCAAAGAAAACTGATTCAGATATTTACACATTGCAGAGAGAGTTTTGATGTATTCCTCTTTGGAAAGGACTTCCAAGAACTATATAAGAAGAAGACTTTCACTTCCAAAGAAATCATCTGAAAGTATTCAGAATTTTTTAATTTTACCAAAAGAAAAACAAAATCTTTTCATTCTTTCCAAATAAACTCTTTCAGAACGACAAAGCATATTATAAAACATGAATTCTTTAAAGTTAGACCTGAACTTTCCTGTTCCAAGAAAATGCCTTCGTATTAATAAATATAAAGGAAGATCTTATACTTACAAATGGCTTTTAGGCTGTTATTACAGGATCAAAGTTCTCTGACAAAGAATTTGATCGAATATTTTATCGAAGATCTTTGATAAAACATAGGATTTGGGGTATATTACACGACATAAAATATTTTATAAAAGATTTGATCAAAGATAATCTAAAATTAGAAACAAAAGCTCTCCTAACACATATTCCACATCAGTTCATATGTGTTGCGAGGATTTTTTATACTAATATTTAGACGTTAATTTCATGATTTGTTGATACTAATATTTATGCGTTAAGTTCATGATTTGTTGATACTAATATTTATGCGTTAAGTTCATGATTTGTTGATACTAATATTTATGCGTTAAGTTCATGATTTGTTGATACTAATATTTATGCGTTAACTTCATGATTTGTTGATGCTAATATTTATGCGTTAAGTTCATGATTTGTTGATACTAATATTTATGCGTTAAGTTCATGATTTGTTGATACTAATATTTATGCGTTACGTTCATGATTTGTTGATACTAATATTTATGCGTTAAGTTAATGATTTATTGATACTAATATTTATGCGTTAACTTCATGATTTGTTGATGCTAATATTTATGCGTTAAGTTCATGATTTGTTGATACTAATATTTATGCGTTAAGTTCATCATTTGTTGATACTAATATTTATGCGTTAAGTTCATGGTTTCTTGATACTAATATTTATGCGTTAAGTTCATGATTTGTTGATACTAATATTTATGCGTTAACTTCATGATTTATTGATACTAATATTTATGCGTTAAGTTCATGATTTGTTGATACTAATATTTATGCGTTAAGTTCATGATTTGTTGATACTAATATTTATGCGTTAACTTCATGATTTGTTGATACTAATATTTATGCGTTAAGTTCATGATTTGTTGATACTAATATTTATGCGTTAAGTTCATGATTTGTTGATACTAATATTTATGTGATTCCAAAATATTGTATGCTGAATGCGATTCTGGAACTGTTTAGGTTCAAAAATTCAAAAACGGCCAGAACAGAGCGAAAATAGCACTTAATTGTGCGCTTTAGAATCAAAATGTTGACAACTCCACTGTGGCTTGGTTTCAAATTAGGACAATTCCTTCAGTAGCCAATGAGAAGCCCACCTTTTCCCATCACGCTTTGCGGATCGAACATGGCTGATTGTTTACATAATCGGTTTGTGGATGAATAAGTTCTATTTTACGTAAATTTGCTTTGAAACCGAGGTAGAAGAGACTTAGATTCAAAAGTAGACAATTTCACTTTAAATATGGCTTCGTTTGGTTTCAAAAACAGACAACTCCAAGACTTAGTTTCAGAGATGGACAACTCCACTTTTTAAACTTAAATTTCGACCTGAATATTAATTTCAATCATATTTTGAGACTGAAAAAAATGTCTGTGTCCATGAGAATGTTTTAAAAATGTACGTGTAACGGTGGCATTGGTTTCCAAGTATCTAGTTTCTCGCCTCTCCTGTAAAAAAAAAAAGCAAAAGTGGAGTTGTCCAACTTTGATATCAAGCTCCTCATATACCATTATAATGTTTGACGCTGCCTTGCATGGTTTATTTCCCCCCTCCCTTTTTCTTTTTTACAAAAATTAAAATCTGATGACTCGCGTGCGGAAAATCCTCAAACCGGATATTTCGGGTATAGGTCTGTGCCCGGGAGGAAAAAGGTCTTAAGTCAATTTTTGTGAAAATGAGATTTTTATATATTCTGAAAGCGGAAACGATCCTCTACACTCTGGTAAAACGGCTAAAATCAAATAAGACTCCTGACTGGATTTATAGAGCGTTACCAAATGTCCTAAGTACTTTTTGAATCGAGCACACACAGAATAAAGGACTTAAGAATATTTAATACTTTATTCCTTACAAACATCACATGTTTACTTTCCATGCTTCCCCATTAAAAAGGTCTAACTTGTATTTTAGCCATTTTATCACATATTGATGCCCTTTCCTTTTAAAACTTCAAGCACCAGGTAAACAGTCCTATAATTGTTTAAGACTTCTTTTGCATTCCTAATAATTTACATTTTCCATATCTTTTTACATGAAAAAGGTCTTATGTTTAAATAGTCCCTTCTTCTCAGTTTGAGTTCTAGTCTTAAAAGGGCTTAAGTGCGGCTATTTTTGTAAATAATCAATAAAATTGTTAAATGAGCAACATTATCTATTTTAGAAGAAATATAAACAAATAATATCTAGGAAAAACTTCTTAATTAAAAAACTCTATAATTGATACCAATTTCAATCTTTCTACTGCTCTCCTGAAAAGTATAAAATTTTTAATTAAGACCTTCTTCCTCCCGGCCACAGAGGTAATAGGACGTTTTCTGTATCTGTTCCGATCGGAGATAGAACCCGAGACTGCGGTAAGATGTGTGCTGTCTTTATAGATTATTTCTTGACGTACAATAGTTAAAGTCACGTGCTGTCCAACTCTATCTTAATTTTCTAGTTTTCATATCTTATAAATTGCAAATTATAATTGTTTTGTGGTTAATACGTGGGCAGAAGAGAAACTCCTATACGTACTCCCTGTGGGTTCTAGGTACGAATACCGCTCAGGATATTCCAGTTTATTTTGCATAATTTCATGTTTCATCAACTTCTCATCTCGCTGTACCAATCGACGTGACTGAGCATAGGGAAACCCAA
Organism: Periplaneta americana; assembly: GCF_040183065.1. Taxonomy (NCBI): domain Eukaryota; kingdom Metazoa; phylum Arthropoda; class Insecta; order Blattodea; family Blattidae; genus Periplaneta; species Periplaneta americana. The sequence goes on along the minus strand of NC_091121.1, from coordinate 181,681,831 downwards.
CCGACTAGAAATTTTATGCAAGAGTAAGCACAAAACTTCCCCCACCCCCACGCATATGCACGCACGAACACACACATATCTACTAATCCAGGAATGCAAGAAATTATTTCACTACAAGTCTCGGACAGGGATGAGAGGAGAGGAACATGAAGTTAGCAGCGGGCACTACGTAGTCGCAACTCTCAATGAGGCAACAGACAGTTTCTCGTAAAAGTAGACCGGGGTTCGATTCAGAACAAATTCTTCGAGATCGGCGGAATGTAAAGCTTCTGTGAAATATTTTTTCTCCAAGTACATTGATTTTTCTTGTGATTCGTATTTCATCATTGGTCCGTTATGACATGATATTGTGTCTGAATGACCTCCGTCGTTGAAAGAAGACATTAATAAATATTGGTCAATGGCATGGATGAGCAACTCGTGCTCACGAAGTACTAAAAACCTTGAAAGAAAGAGAGAGAGAGAGAGAGAAAGAAAGAAAGAAAGAAAGAAAGAAAGAAAGAAAGAAAGAAAGAAAGAAAGAAAAAAAGACGGAGCCAGCCGCAGTTGTTTGTAGGTTTCGCTACAGAATCAGTTCACTGCCACGGTGCGCTCTGGCGGCTCATGCAGATGGTCGTGATATCTACTCCATGATTTGAATTTCAGAATTACGCATGGCACAATAATTATAGTAATTTTAGACAGACTGCATCTAAACACACATAACAAAATTATATTATTTCCTAGATTTCTAAATTAATTTAGTACTGGAAACACAAACTGAATACAACCTTTTCAAGATACAGCAAACATAGCTGCAACACTTATGGTCTTGAAGTAGGTTCTTGTATGATAATAAAATTTTCATTGATTAAAATTCTCGTTAACACTTTGTTAAAACCATAAAATGTACTTAGTCTTACGTTAAAAAGTGTTAAAATTGTTTAAAAAAAAAGGTATATACCTCAGACAGACGGCCCGTTTCGACGCTATGTCACGTCATCCTCAGTGTCTCTTGAACCACTGGTGATCTTGACTCTGCGATGTGCAGTTGTCGATGGTAGGGGTGGGGGTGTGTTGTTCCTATGGTGGGGGCTGGCTGTTTGTGTGTTATGACGTATTATGACGTCGAATAATGTGTGTGTATTGAACTGTAATTGTGTGTTAAGTATATATTGTGGGTATGCTATTGTATTCTTATATATTTCGTACTGTTCTAGGATGTTTAATTCTGAACTTTTTGGTGTGATGTGTAAAATTTCCATATCTGTTTCTATATTATTGTAGGCATGATTAATGTTGATAATGTGGTCTGCATAATTTGATGTGATGTAAGGTTTGGTTATAGCTTTAATGTGTTCATTATATCTTGTATGCAAGGATCTTTCTGTCTGTCCTGTGTAAAAATGTGGGCAACTATTGCATTTTAGTTTGTAAACTCCAGTTGAATTATATTTATTTGAATGTTTAATGTGATTATTTAGATATTTCTGTGTTGTGTTATTTGTTTTGTATGCTATCTTGTATTTTAGTTTTCTAAATGAAGTTGCAATTTTGTGAGTACTGGTATTGTGATATGTTAATGTTATGTATTTATTCTCGCGTGGTGTTGTGTTGGTTTGTTCTGTTTTTGTTTTGCCTCATTTATTAGTGTGTCTATTATGTTAGGGTTGTATCCATTGTCTTGTTCTATATATTTTATTGTCTTTAGTTCTTCAGTGTAGTTGTCATTGTTCATTGGTATATTAATTAATCTGTGTGTCACTGTACGGAAAGCTGCATGTTTATGTTGTATGGGATGGTTTGATGAATTGTATATATGCGTTGTGGTTGTAGTGGGTTTCCTGTATATTTTTAATTCGTGTCTATTATTTGTTTTGGTTATGGTGATGTCTAAGAAGCAGCTTTCCGTACAATGACACACAGATTAATTAATATACCAATGAACAATGACAACTACACTGAAGAATTAAACACAATAAAACATATAGCACAAGGCAATGGATACAACCTTAACATAATAGATACACTAATAAAAAAAGGCAAAACAGAAACAGAACAAACCAACACAAACACCACGTGAGAATAATTACATAACATTAACATATCACAATACCAGTACTCACAAAATTGCAACTTCATTTACAAAACTAAAATACAAGATAGCATACAAAACAAATAACACAACACAGAAATATCTAAATAATCACATTAAACATTCAAATAAATATAATTCAACTGGAGTTTACAAACTAAAATGCAATAGTTGCCCACATTTTTACACAGGACAGACAGGAAGATCCTTTCATGCAAGATATAATGAACATATTAAAGCTATAACCGAACCTTACATCACATCAAATTATGCAGACCACATTATCAACAATAATCATGACTACAATAATATAGAAACAGATATGGAAATTTTACACATCACACCAAAATGTTCACAGTTAAACATCCTAGAACAATACGAAATATATAAGAATACAATAGCACACCCACAATATATTCTTAACACACAATTACAGTTCAATACACACATTATTCGACGTCATAATACATCATAACACACAAACAGCCAGCCCCCACCATAGGAACAACACACCCCACCCCTACCATCGACAACTGCACATCGCAGAGTCAAGATCACCAGTGGTTCAAGAGACACTGAGGATGACGTGACATAGCGTCGAAACGGGCCGTCTGTCGAAGGTATATACCTATTTTTTTTAACAGTTTTATCACTTTTTAACGTAAGACTAAGTAAAAAATTTTCTTAGGAGTCTTCAAGATAGCTTATAGTCAAGGAAAATGAAGTTGTCTATGTTCTACATGATACTGCCACATTTAAAATTTATCCATAAATGCTCTTAGCTAGTCGATCATATGTCTTGCAATTCTGTAACTCGCACGCACAACGTGCTAACGATATTTGATATCAGTCTCACCTTGTTGATATCCCATTTTTACCTTTAGCTGTTCTTAAGCAGATCTAGACAGTATTTCATTACTAAATTTACACTTTAATCCAAAGTCTCGACTATGAATACCATCTTAAAACCTTCACTGTGTTTATTTGTAACATAAAATGGCATGCGTAAGAAAGTGTAATAGAACATAACACAAGCTTTACCTTCCTTCTTAATAAAAAAATCTTTCTCTTTCCACTCATCACTAAAGGGAAATGATCTGATTGGATTATATTATTTTTCACTTAAAACGAGCCGCCACTTACTGCAGACGTGAGTGAACTTGCGTCTTACAAGAACCGCATACAGACACTACAGCTAGTACAGAGTCCGTTCTACTTGCATTGAGGTTGTGTTGACACTTTGAGAGCACGAGTTGCCCATCCATGGTCAATGGGATTGCCTAGTTCCCACGAATTTCAGTTTAATACTGACCAAGAGCTTGAATATTTGTCCATAGTCAGTATGAAATCCTGTGTGAGAGCTAGACCACACGCCAAAAAATCTCATATGTAAGTGACAAGTGCAACTCGAGAAAAGCCTAAGGTCTGTGGATGTTTGCCCGCTTTCGGTATGATACCCTGTTATTTTATGGAAAAGCTGATCCATGTTACATGTTTCCATTGACTTCATCTATTACCTGTGTGAATTAATGTAATAGGCTCCCTTCCACTCGGTTTATTGTGTAAATATGTTTATTAGTTGATATTATTATTAGACTGATGCATAATTTCGTAGCTCTTTTGTTTGTCATTATAACACTGCGTTGTTAAGAGATTATTTATAATTTATTTGAATTGTTGTGCTTGTATATAGGGTAAGGTTGCCTAATTTCTTGACATATTTAATAAAGTCTATATTTATGCCAAAATTGCCAAAATTGTAATACAATTTTTCAAATAAAACCTAAATGTCGTTATTTGGACCTTTAGCTACAGTTTTCATAACATTCGGAGTCAACAGTTTCATAGTTTGGTATATAATATACAGGGACATCATTTTATTTTTACTTCAACTTTTATTGTACCTGAGTTTTTTAATGTACTTCACTCCCGCCCTTTCTACTAACGAAGTTCCAACTGTCCTCCACACAGAACCAAGGCCGCATGTAGTAAGCAGTACTGAGTTAGTGAGTATAGTACGTTTCAGAAATTTGTTCGCGTTTTCTAGTGACAAAAACTTCCAATATTGAATCATATTTTCGCACAGGTACTGTCGTCCGTTTGCCTACGTCGAAACCCGGTTTCCCCCACCTGCTTCTGCTCGCTCCATTGTAAAGACTAGTGGCTGGGCTTTCTTAGCTCTTTTCTGAAAATAATTTCTGTTAGGAATTGGACGTCTACGTAATATTAAACAACTATTTAAAATAACTTAAATAAAAGGGCCTCGTTAAGTAATTAACTATCACGTGATTCCCCCTCTTTCTACGATCCTGCGACATAACCACTTGGACGGAGAGTAGATAGCATGTCTGAGTAATTTTATCTGTGCAGGTCGGGCAGAAGTGAAGATTGAATTTACAGTACGTAAGGTACTCTTTTATAGAGTTGATATAGAATTATTTCAACATGAGTTACTAAGTATGAAGGACGAAACTGGTAATTAGAATTAGGTGCAATAGTCTATAGTGCGATAATGTGCACAAAAGAACTGAAGCCTGTATCGAAATGAACGGCCACCATTAAAAAAAATGTGTTTAAATATCCATATTATGATTATTTTTAATTTTAACTTATTCTCTATATCGTACGCTAATGTGCTGTAGACAGTATAATATACACTGCATAATGAATACCTTCGCATGGATAACTCAGTTCGTGAGTAAAAACACTTATTGTTAATACTGTACTGTATTTACGTTAAACAAAACCTAATGAAAATTATCAAACTCAAAATTGCGATATTTCCTAGTTTACGTAAATGGATGAACTACTTTTCTTCCCTGCTATACCTAGTAAAGTGATTTGTTTGTATTTTACACCAGTATCATCGAAATCCAGTCGTGGAAGGGGGTATCAAACGGTGTTTCCGGGTCTCAACCATTAATCCAAAGGTATAGTCAGGTTAATAATAAAAATGTTAGTAAAAATAAAATGATGTCCCTGTATAATTCTTCATTGTTATACAATGGCTCCTAAATCCGTGACAGGGATCCAAATTCCGCGATACTAAAATAATCCGCATTAACTGCTCAGAAAACAAACGTGTATTTGGAAAACACATTAAAGTGATGGTATATTGTTTTAATATGGATTAAGCAAGAAATTACAACATAGAAAAAGGGCCTAAGTGATAAATTTCATAGAAAATACTTGTGTAACTACAGGAATATATATTACATATTAATATATTATCAACAAAATAAACTGAAAGTTAAATTCAATACAACATTAAATTAGGAGAAATTGAATTATAACTCAATTACTTATCATTATTTATATTCCTAACAACAGGAATAATTACGTTAAATATATGCCCTATTATTTTATTATAATTATAATTGATGTTTTATATAACTTATTTCTATTATTATTTCCACAAACTATTTTCTTTCATAGACATTAATTTTCACAATTAAGCGTTGGCATCACTGGTCGAGTGAGCCAGAAGGGAGAAATATGAAAATAAGTCCTGTAGCATTGTCATTGTCTCACAATGTTTAAATAAACATGCACATTGATTCAGCTGACTATGAGCTACAGTAATATATCATTTTTATAATGCTATATTAATTCTTATCTCATATAAAATGTTTCTTCAGGAGCGGTCACAAGAGTAAGAAAATCTTACTGGTAAACCACCTTTCACTGAACAAAAGCTTCTGCAGTCGACTGTTTCTATTCAAAAGCCGGGTGGTCAATAGAATTGAAAAGAAGGCATCTCCTGGCATCTGTTGGGTATTTCAAAAACTTAAAAGTCAGAGACCACAACTCCATGGCAGTCAATTGAAATTTTATCACGGGATTAGGGGTATCACGGAATTAGGCACCTTTATTTACCCTATGCCTTGAATTTTTCGGATTTCAAGAAATGTTGTGTTATTGCAGCTGAAGCGATTCGAACATTTGTCCGTGTACTGGGAGAATGCCGTAGGAGAAAGTATTGCAAGAATATAGCTCTGTCGTACAAAAGTTAGTGTCCTACTACAGAAAATGATTTTATGCATCTGGTGGGATAAAGAAGGCGTCGTGTACAAGAAATTCCTTCCCAGGAATGTAACCATAGCTGCTAACTTTTATTGCTAACAACTAAGAAGCCTTGTGGCCGCAATTGAAGAAAAACGACCGGGAAGACTGTATTAAGAGCTGCTTGAACACTCGCACTCCGCTAACATGACGAAATCAACTAACCAGGAGTTTGGATGGAAGGTGATTCCACATCCCCCTATTCTCCGGATCTTGCGCCCTCAGATTTTCACATTTTCCGTTGCCTATCCAACAGTCTTCAAGGCGATTACCTTGACTATTACACTCTTACTACGTCATACTACTTTTGACCAATAAAACGGTACGAAAGGACGTATTTCAACCAATCATGGCTGCTTATCGCACAATTTTATCGCGTCCCTGGCATTTGTTTAATTTTATCGCGTCCCTAGCATTTGTTTAATTTTATCGCGTCCCTAGCATTTGTTTCTATGTTTGCCAACATTTGAAACTGCGCTGGTCTCGACGTCAAAACTATATATAAAATTACAAACCACTCCAGTCGATGCACAGCAGTTTCAAATATGACTTGCATTGGCATTCAAGAACAAGAATTAATAAAAATCACTGATCATACCTATGCATCTTCTGAAATCCGATTTACAAATAAATGAAGAGCACCATTCGGAAATCCTGAATAAGTTGAATACACCATGTAGGCCTAAATCAACGAGTTCCACTTCTATTACGCACACGTCCAATACAACATCAATTGAACCACCAACCACCTTCAAATTTGAAAATTGTACATTCAATAATTATTCCTTTTAAAATTATTCATTCGGAAATTCTGAATAAGTTGAATACACCATGTAGGCCTAAATCAACGAGTTCCACTTCTATTACGCACACGTCCAATACAACATCAATTGAACCACCAACCACCTTCAAATTTGAAAATTGTACATTCAATAATTATTCCTTTTAAAATTATTCATTCGGAAATTCTGAATAAGTTGAATACACCATGTAGGCCTAAATCAACGAGTTCCACTTCTATTACGCACACGTCCAATACAACATCAATTGAACCACCAACCACCTTCAAATTTGAAAATTGTACATTCAATAATTATTCCTTTTAAAATTATTCATTCGGAAATTCTGAATAAGTTGAATACACCATGTAGGCCTAAATCAACGAGTTCCACTTCTATTACGCACACGTCCAATACAACATCAATTGAACCACCAACCACCTTCAAATTTGAAAATTGTACATTCAATAATTATTCCTTTTAAAATTATTCATTCGGAAATTCTGAATAAGTTGAATACACCATGTAGGCCTAAATCAACGAGTTCCACTTCTATTACGCACACGTCCAATACAACATCAATTGAACCACCAACCACCTTCAAATTTGAAAATTGTACATTCAATAATTATTCCTTTTAAAATTATTCATTCGGAAATTCTGAATAAGTTGAATACACCATGTAGGCCTAAATCAACGAGTTCCACTTCTATTACGCACACGTCCAATACAACATCAATTGAACCACCAACCACCTTCAAATTTGAAAATTGTACATTCAATAATTATTCCTTTTTGAAATTATTCATTCGGAAATTCTGAATAAGTTGAATAAACCATGTAGGCCTAAATCAACGAGTTCACTTCTTTTACGCACACGTCCACAGGGAAATAAAAAGCTATGAAGATACCACTCTTCTTCAGACTGACCTAAATAGAATAAACGATTGGGCATTAGCCAACAAAATGAAAATAAATTCTCTAAAGAGCAAAGCCATCAGCTTTACAAGGAAAAGAAATAAAAAAAAGTCGCATCGTATACGTTAGGGGATGAAACCATTCCGGAAGTTGACAAATGTAAATACCTCGGAATATCATTTAGCAGCGATCTCGGCTGGGGGGAACACGTTACGCACACAGCGGGAAAAGCATGGAGAGCGTTACACTTTGTGATGAGGGTACTAAGAAAAGGCTCTGATAAATCCAAAGAGATTGCATATAAATCACTAGTACGTCCAGTAATGGAATATGGTGCTGCATGTTGGGATCCTTACAGATTAGCACATATTAAGACACTGGAAAAGATTCAAAAACGGGCTCTCAAGTGTTGTCGTAATAATTCACCATTAAAATGGGACACACTCAAGGACAGGAGAACGCGAATTCGATTATGCGCACTGTTCAAAACATACAGAGGTGAGCCTGCCTGGAGAGAAATAAAAAATAGGTTGCAGCCGCCAACTTACTCTTCAAGGAACGACCACTCATTTAAATTGAGGGAAAGAAGACAGAGGACGGACACTGGAAAGTTTTCTTTTCTCAATCGTACTATCAGGGACTGGAATGCTTAACCTGCAGACTTACTGAAGGCTTTACCAATAACCAAAAATGTATTTAAAAATAGGCTTAAGGACTTTAATAATAGACGGTAATTATACACAGTATGTAAAGGATGTAAATGATATGTTGTTATTGAAGTGTTGTATCAGTGAAGAATTATGTTGTGTCAGTGAAGTGTGTTGTGTCAGTGAAGTGTGTTGTGTAAGTGAAACGTGTTCCTGTCAGGGAAGCTTTATAGTTTATAGTGGCAGTGCATAGTATTTGAACAGTGAAATGTTTTTTAAGTGTTAGTGAAATCAGGTTAGAATCAGTGAAATGTGTCGTAATTCCAGTGCAGTGAGTGAGTTGACAGCGAAATGAGTGCAATGCTGAAAGGTACTTGTGCAGATATGAACATATCATACTCGTGGGTTGTAGTTCGAACTGAGATTTAAGATACAAATTAGATTTATTGTAAATGCTATTTTAAGTGATCGTGCTTCATTTAATTTAGAATATTCCCTATTATTATTATTATTATTATTATTATTATTATTATTATTATTATTATTGTTAGTATTAATTATTTATATTTATAATTGGTATTATTATTAACTCTACTTTTAATTAATGAGTTTATTATTGTTATATTGAGTGTAATGTCATCGTCGTTAATTAAAACTTTTCTAACACTTGTATATATTATTTAGGTTATGTTATAGCTTCTGCTGTATGATATTATGGATAGTCACGTATCAGAGATTGTTTAATATTAAGATATATTGAACATCATCTGTAAAGTGACGTTGATTACTGGGATCCGGATGATTGAAGTGGAATGCAACTGTTTTAATAAAAATAAAACTGAATCAACGAAGCCTTCTTGACTAGTAACACTGCCATCGTGATCTAGATCGAGAAGCCATTGCTAGTAATCGTCTACAGAGTTCAATGAAGATTCCATAGTTGGCACAGCTGATAGCAAGATAACAGCTAATCATAACACACTACTGCCATCTAGCATGCATCTAGCGTAATATTTTTAATGTTGAGATGGTACAATAATACATTTGAAGACAGTTATATTTTCGTAAGTCAATTAATATTTTATTGTATTGAAGTACTTCGTTACTTCTAATGTTTATATACTTTCTTCTAATCGTGTAATAGTCGATTAAATCCCACTCGAGTTTTGATTTTCTCAAGATAAATCAAAACATCTAGTGAGATTACTTTTGATAAACTTGCCTTGACGACTTCTTTAACTTCAAACCAGCAGATTTCTTCAGACGCAGAATCGGAAAACTGCCCTACGCATAGTCTTCTCAGCCTGAGATTCGTGTCTCATCTCGATCATATCAGCAGCGTCCAGTTATCAGATGATGATGATAATGATGATGGAAATGAATGCTCAAACCAATCAGTGGAACACTATGAATTATATAAATATTTTTATGCTCGACCATGCCGAAATGTAGTAATTATATACCTGGTAGCAGACCTTTAATGCATGTCATTAAAGTACACCTACTCATTAAAGGTCAGGTCTTTCAGCCAATGACGACTCAGGTTACAACTGTTCAGCCAATGACAAGTCAGCTTTCTACCGTTATAAAACCGCAAGTATCGATTATTCTCGGATTTGCAATCGAAAGAGAATTAGCGAAAAGTCACGGAGGCTGGAAATCCAATACTGTCGCAGAAGGTTATGTTCTGTTACTATAATAATTAGCGTTAATTGTAAATAATATTCAAATAAATTCAATTTGTCATCTCGTTTTTCAATGTCTAATTTAATTTCAATGTTATCTCTGTAGGTTCTTATGGCCTAGCAAGGTCAATGTGGACATGTTCCTCGGAAAAAAATCCATACTTTCGCGTCTGCGCACATCTCACAACATACGGGACATTGCTAAAAAATTAATAATATCAAGTTAGAAATATGGTCGAGCATAAAAAGTCGTATGAAATTCGCCTATAATGGTAATTAAGAATCTCGTATGAAAATTATGAAACTCGCTTGCGCTGGTTTCATAAATATCCATACTCACTTCTTAATTACTATCATTATAGGCTCGTTGCATAATGTACTATTATTAACCAAGAGCAAAGGTAGAAATTTGAGAAACAGTTTAATGACAATTATATAACACCATGTAAATAAAAAGAAATGAAACACTCTATTATCAGTGAACAACTTTACATGAAAAAAACCACTAGTTATACAGTCCGAGACCTAGTTAACTCCCTGGTGCTTAGAATAAACCATGGCACGGCTATGAAAATCTCTCATTATTTTAATTCCATCAAAAACTAACGAAGAGTTGATCATAATTTTGCTGCAGAGGTTGGCGAGGTTTTTCCTCACTTCTGTGCTTATTATCCAGATCTCTTTTTGTTTGCGTCACAGATTGTTTGGAGGAATTTGCAGCATGTCCTCTCGTAATACAATTTTAGTAGTGTTGCCTAGTAACGGAATAAACTTGTTTAATGAAGCGAAGCGTCGTTCTTTTATGCAGATGTTGAAACGTTTGACATTACATGCAACTCTTAACACATGTACGTCGAATGTAAAATTCCAGTTCTGTAGTCCTAGTTCATTCCTGAGAACAGATCAGAGTTCCAGTTCAACCCGCATAATGTTATTTTATGTTATATTTGCAGAGTCAGATGGGAAACGTCTATACTACGCACTGATGAAACCTTCTCTGCTGTGCTACTGTAAATAAACTGGAAGGAAAAAAGAAAAGCTTGCGCTTTATTTTTTGAAAGCTTTGGCAATCAACGTTTCGAGATAATTATCGAAGTTTTTCTGGCAACTTTATGATGAATTCTCTTTTTTGTTGCGCATGAGGGAAATAACGAAAGAATCAACGTCATATTAAAGAAATTACCCTCAAACTAAATTCAGCTTGTTTTGCTATTAGATCTATGCAAAAGATAGTAAATATCAATATCTTAAAAACAATATACTTTGCATACTTCCACTCGGTAATGAGTTTTGGAATAATATTCTGGGGAAATTCCACAGATAGTAACAATATATTTCTATTACAAAAAAGAGTAATTAGAATAATAGTAGGTGCCAAATCTAGGGAATCGTGTAGGACTATTTTCAAAAAACTACAAATAATGTCCATGGCTTGTCTGTATATCTTTTCATTAATAATCTTCCTCGTATGTAATCGTGAAAACTTTGTAACTAATTCAACAGTTCATATCATAAATACACGTCAAAAAAAATGACTTTCATACTCCATCGGCAAGTCTATCGTGCTATCAAAAAGGAGTGCGTTATATGGCAGTAAAAATTTTTAACAGCCTCCCTATCGATATTAAAAATGAAACTCAAAACATAAAATTATTTAGAGCCAAATTGAAGAAATATCTAATTTCTCACGCCTTCTATTCTGTAGGTGAATTCATGACATTCAGTAACACTTCATGAAAATGGTACTAAAACTTTGTGTTGTACTAGTAGACTGTTTTGTAAATCTCTTCTGTATATATTTCATCTAGACTGTAACTATAAATTAAGACTTTATAATAGTATTAAGGCTTTTGACTTGTTCCATATTTTAGCTGTAAGCAATGTATGGATACCATGGAATGTTAATAAATACAATACAATACAATAAATGTTCCTCAGAAGTGATTATTGTAATATAATAATACAAAGCGTTCAATGAACAAAATTCAGAGTGATAACATATATTTAAAAAAACACTTTTTCATCCCATGGTAGTTACTAACAAATCTAATTCAAGCTATAGGCTAATACTCGTATTTTTTTCTTTTGTAGTTCCTGCCAGGTTTTCCAGTTTAATGACTCGTACAATAAAATAAGTAGCCTGAAGTCTCTCGTACTAGTCCGAATTTGTCATTGTTATTATTTTCATGATCATAATAATCAATGTTATTAATTACACCAAATTTTTTGGTTGGAGCGACCGAAAAAATTAATTTAAATATCATTTCGGACATCTATGATAATCTTCGTCTCTTCGGGTCTAATTTATTCGATGACGTCATAGCTCATGCAACAATGACTACAGAAAAGATTCACATTTACAGAATAAATCCTTTCAAGGAATAAGATTCGATGTGTCCGAGCATTTTCTTAAGAACCTTCCACCTAATTATAAAACACATTATGCGTTAGTATCTTTGAAAAAGCCTGTATAACATTTAAACTACTACATTACTTGTATATTTATTTTATATATACATAGGTCTATACATATTTATTTACTTACTTACTTATTTGCTTATTTATTTACTTATTTATTTATGTATGTATTTATTTGTTTATGTATTTATTGTTTATTTATTTATTTATTATATTCATTTATGTACAACTTTTAAACTTCTACATTACTTCTATATTTACCTTATATATATATATTTACTTACTTATTTATTTGCTTATTTATTTATGTATAACTTTTAAACTACTACATTACTTGTATATTTATCTTATATATACATATATATATATATATATATATATTTACTTATTTATTTGCGTATTTATTTACTTACTTATTTATTTATTTATCTATTTATTTATTTTGATAATAATTGTAACAAAAAATATAATATAAACAGATAAAACTTTAGCTCACTTCTGAAAGAGTAGAACTCGTGCTCAGGGGCGGATTCCCGAATTCAAATTAAGAAGTAAGATAGATGGATTTGTTGAGTAATATTATACATTCAGATGTTATATTATCGTAATTTTCTCTCAAATCCAGTGCACGGGTCTTCTGACCGTACGTGCTTTGTACCTAAAACAAGTCCTACTTTGTAGGTTTCACTCCCCTCACCTATGATTATATCCAATCACTCTCTAAAAGAACACACATATTAAAATGAAAATGGCACAAACAAAACACATTATATAATATATCCTAACCTAAAACAGACATAAAATTTATAATTGAGTAGATACCATTATCCCTTCGTCAATTTGCATCATAAACTTCAACAGCTGAAGTTCTAATCTGTATCGCTTTCAGGAGGAACAATCCAGTCAGTATATAATACAATTTGTCTACTACACAATAAGAATATATAAATTAAAATTTACAATTTTTCATTATTTATAAAATCCACACATAACTTTTTAATTTAATACTACAACTATTAGAATTGACAAGATTAGGATATTTAAATATAAATTTGTTATAATCTTCTTGGGCCTAAATTACTGCCATTATTAAATACTGTAGCAGTGTTGCATTTTGGCTCAAGCAATCTTAAAGAATTCGTACCTTTTGTTTCATAACTATGAGAAAACAATTCAAAATTATTTAAATTGTTATTTATAAAATTTATTAATACAATATAATAAACTTATCTGATTTTAAGAACAATAAAGTCTAAAAACAATTTATGAGATGGTAAATCAATGGGTTCATGAAGACATATTTTAATTATTTTCTTCTGTAATAAAATATAGCCTTGCGTCTGAGAAATGTCAGTATTTACTCGCATGTAACTCTCGCATTTTTACCGAAAATACGAGAAAAAAATTCGGGTGCGTGTTATATGCGGGCATTTTTGTGTCGGAAAGATTTTGTTGGAAAGCAAAGCAATTAAGACACTTTATGCTTATTTATTCCTTTAACATCATACAGCAAACAGATCTAATATGGCGACTGGCGCCCTCATATTATTTATCATCATTGTTGTCACTGTTGCCAAACTCTGAGCCGCACTATAACGGAGATTTCGAAGTCTAGTGAGTGGGGGAGGGTTAGTAAAGTTCCCACCTCTTTCACCCCCCTCTTCCCGCTATGGCGTCACGTGGGAATTTGAAACCTAAAAAGGAAAATGACTTGCCCGGCTGCCAAGAAATTAATGCGAGTTATATACGGGGAATTTTTTCTATAACTTCACACTAAGAAATTGGGAGCGAGATATATGCGAGAGCGAGTTATATGGCGACGATTTATCCCATCTTTTTCACCCCCTCTTTCCGCTATCGCTTCACGTGGAAATTTGAAACTTAAAAGGAAAATGACATGCCCCGCTGCCAAGAAATTAATGCGAGTTATATGCGGGGATTTTTTTCTATAATTTCACACTAAGAAATTGGGAGCGAGATATATGCGAGAGCGAGTTATATGCGAGTAAATACGGTATAAATTAATGGCGACGATTTATCCCACCTTTTTCACCCCCTCTTTCCGCTATCGCTTCACGTGGAAATTTGAAACTTAAAAGAAAAATGACATGCCCCGCTGCCAAGAAATTAATGCGAGTTATATACGGGGAATTTTTTCTATATCTTCACACTAAGAAATTGGGAGCGAGATATATGCGAGAGCGAGTTATATGCGAGTAAATACGTTATGAATTAATGGCGACGGTTTATCCCATCTCTTTCACCCCCTCTTCCCGCTATTGCGTCACGTGGAAATTTGAAATTTAAAAGGAAAATGACATGCCCGGCTGCCAAGAAATTAATGCTAGTTATATACGGGAATTTTTTTTATGTAATTTCGCACTAAGAAATTGGGAGCGAGATATATTCGAGGGCGCGTTATATGCGAGTAAATACGGTGTGAATAAATGGAGACGATTTATCATTGGTCATTTGAAAAAAAAAACTGAGATAATTTTATTAATATCAGATCTAAAACAACAGTTATTAAAAAATTGAAATTGGAAGCAAGTGTTATGTAAATGTTATGGTCCGAAATTCACAGGAAAAAAAAAGACATGAACTAGAAAAAGTTGTAGAATTATTGCACAAGCAGGGTGTGATGCTCGGACTAGAAGCACATGTGCTACTGGACTGTATTTATGTGTATTGACTGCAATTCATTAAATACGTTGTGATTTATATGCGGTGTACGTATTGAAAATCTCTCTCTCTCCCTAGCTCTCTCTCTCTTTTCCAAACATTAAACAACCCCTTTTGCTGGGGTAATGATTTGTAAACTGTGAGGCGGCCTGGCGCGTGTGGTTATTTAGAGGCTTGGTTTTCGGTACGTAATGCACTCTACGTCATTGTTTCTGCTACTGAGTTTCCCCTAGCAACGACAGACAGGGTCATGTGACCGTGCCGACCTTTCGGATAAAAATTCAGCTGGGACCCGTCGTTCCTGTTCAATGGATATCGTTTTGCAAACAGGAGATTAAAAAGTTTGAACGGTGTGACGTATTGGGTATTCATATTTTTTCAACTCTTACCGTTAGGGTTGGCACGTTGTTAGCCGAACAACTTTGCATACCATAGAACCGTTTTTGAATCCCTGAGAGATCATTTGGGATGCATAATCAATAAGATTTTGTTACAGTTGGTTTCATAAATTCACTCCCATTTCTTCTACTATTACCCGATTAATTATCTTGCATTTGGACCTCAACACTAGGGCAGAGTATGTAATTGGATAGCCGGATTTTCTTCTATCTTTGTTTGTTTTTAAAATAGAAAAGACTCAACTAACTTTCATCTTTTTCTGGAGTCTTTTCCCTAGTTTCCTTACACGCAGTTTGTACCATCTCTTGATCTTGATAGTTCCATTTTCATCTGCATCTGCTATACGTTTATTCCATTCTCTGTTTGGCGTTATCTTATATCGCATTCCTTTCATATATCTTCATTTATATTCTACTTCCCGGTGTAATTATGAACACCTTAGTTTATATTCACTGGCATACTCAGAATTTTGCCAAGGGAGGTCATTGTCAAAATTGTTTACAATTTATATCATCGGCATTTTAAATTTTGTGTGTTATTATTATTATTATTATTATTATTATTATTATTATTATTATTTTACGGTATATTTATTAATATTACAGTCAAACCTCTCCTTACGGACACCCCCAAGATACGGACACTCCTCATATACGGACAGATTTTTAAGTCCCAACCAGTGGCGATTCCTCCACATACTTCACTCTAAAGGATAGATCTACTTGCAGTTTTCGAAAAGTGACAACAGCTATCGTCAGCAGGCTTATTGCAGTGAAGTGAAAACGAGTCCAGCCCTTCTCGTCTGCTGTACGTGATGATGTGAGTGGGAGTCGCAGGCAATGTTTTCTCCGAAGTAGGCTCGAGCGGACACGAACTTACCCGAGTATCGCTGGAAGCTGTAGAAGTACCTCTTCCCTCGCGGAGTATTGGAAAGTGTGGAATATACTGTTTCATCAAGCTAGTTTATTTATATAGTGATAATTCCGAAAACAATTAAGTTCGAAGAGTTTTTCGTGTGACATAATAGTATGTGTGAAATTATACAATAGTTCTAAAAAAAATCCGTACGATTTAAGCATTCACGGCCTGAGTTAAATCTGACGAAATAATGGCAATGGAACAGCCGACCTCTGCCTGTTCCAACTTCAACGAGACAGAGCGGCAGCGCTCTGATGCGAACCAAGACAGCGAGTGTTGTGTTATCGATCAGCTGAAGTCGAGAACGTTTAATTCGATCAATGATGCTGAGAAAAAAGCGATTATTTTGAATGGCAAACCTACTCCTCTCCTTACAGAACTTAAAACTAAAACAAAATCTTATACAAGATATTTCCAAAGTAGTTACTATACTTCTGTGAAATGGTTATCTGGGTGCTCCTGAAGTGGTAAATTGCAGGTTTAATTGAGATTTATTTATTTTTAGTTAACGGTATTATATATTTAGGCATAATAATAATAATAATAATAATAATAATATAATATCATTAATATGTTTTACATTAACATATTCTTTTTTTGATTAAGTTGTAAATGAAGTAAAAAAAAAAGGAATTGGTAATGTTGCTAAATCATACATATTATTATTATTATTATTATTATTATTATTATTATTATTATTATTATTATTATTTTCTGACCTGTTCCCCATCGAGAAATAGCACCGCACGCCACTGGTCCCAACTGAAATAATATGGAAACATTTAACTCTCGTTTACAGACACTCTCAGACACGGACACGGACAGCAGACAGAACTTGGATTACAAGACCTAATGGTTACAAAAATGGAAAATTTAGTTTTGAGAACTGTACAGAAATTCTTTAACATGAAAGAAGACAATAAGGGTCTCGTAGGCTACCACTAGCCCAGCCGGCTACCCCTTGTTAGCTGGAAGCGGGTGGATAAACAAAGTCATAAAATTTAACCTGTTTGATGGGTCCAAGGTTTCCACGATCGTGAAATTGTATTCGACACATGATAGGGTTAGTAGGATTATTCTCTTCACTTCAGTCAGTTGTTCTGTTTCGAGAGACTTGGCACCTGAACGTAAAGATTAATTTGAAAACTGTAAATTGCAGTACTGCATAACTGTAGATTTAGAATAAAATTGCATGGCACAGTACTGTATTTTACATTTTCGGTCTTATCTACTGTAGTTCAAAGTTGCAAATAATTTACTGTATTACAGTATACTGTATTTAGAATTAAACTACAGTAATACATTTCATTTAAAGCGTCAAGGGATACATAATGGATATTATAAATTTACTGTTAGATTGGGGAGCCTCCCTCCCAATAAAGGACACCTCCCAGATGCGGACAGATTGCTACGTCTCATCGAAGTCCGTAAATGAGAGGTTTCACTGTATACCCTATGTTCTGCTAGAACATATTCGTGAATATCTTTGTAAAATCTTCGAAAAGTAATTTTTTCACACTCACCCAATCTTTAACAAACAACAAGTCAAATTTCATATTGTGTCGGCTTCATTTTTTTACAAGGTCGGTAATAGGTGGCAGATCTCTCTACATCAGTGATGTCAAAGAAAGCGCATTTTTCTGACCTTGACGTCGTGCGCGGGCAGCAAGCGCTAAGTATGGAAAGAGGAAGGGTTGTGTATATAAATAAGCAACCTGTCTGATTAAGAAAACAGTGGTGCACAAACTTCAAACGGAACGTGAAATTTTATGTCGTTATTTTTATATGCCTTCTTTCTGTTTAATATTATCTATATTGTCTGTAAAACAAAAGTACTAACACTGATTTCTTAATATTGCACTTGTGTTTTAAATCTTAATAACATAATAGAGAGTTAAGAAGGAATGTTCACTTAAATTCCGTAGTAGTATAATATTATACTGTATCAAGTGGATGAAACACATCATTCATAAAGACAATGATATTCCAAAGAAAGAGATTGAGTATGACATGATAATTTGGAATTTATATTGATGGTATCTTTAGAATTACAAAAGTAATCAATAAACTAATCAAAACAATATTACAGTACAAAGCAAAGTTACCTAGGTACTGTATCTGTTTTAAGTGTAACTAATATTACAGAACAAAACTCTTATCGCATTATGCTTTTAAGGTGATATTTGTGAGCAACTTCCTATCATAAGAATATTAAATTATTTTCTCGAAATCTGCTGAAGCTATAGAGCTGAAATTTTTACAACACATGAGCACGTATCTTTTGCTTATGATGTAACAGTAGTTGCTTTGTTAATTCATTTCCTTACAAACGATTTCCACGCGAATATTTTCAAAATTTTCAATACACTATCTTCAGTAATACGTATATACAGTATATTAGATTTACGAAAACATTCTGTAAGGCTACTAAATAAATAGGCCTATACCTGAAAATTTCACTTTTCTATACGAAAGGTTGAGAAAATATTTATTTTCAATAAAAGAATCAAACTTGTGAAAAATGAACATTAAAATTAAAACTCACATTCTTATAATGCACTTACACTTCTCAGGCAAATCTAAAAATTAACATGGATACAGTTTTAATAAGTTCTCTTCCCTTTATCCATTGAATCAGTGCTGGCCATCCCTGAATATAGCTCGACCAAGCGGCATATACTACCTCTTTCGTCTGTCTCTTTCCTTTCCGCTGGTGTAGTTTTTTTTTTTGTCTGTTTAAAACTTTACGCGTTGCATAGCTATCATATATTATTAGAATTCTCTTATTTAGTATATTCTTATAATTTTTCCACATATTATACTCCCCTGAGTTCTGAAACATTTGTTATTTTATTTATAAAGTTGAATGTACGAGTAATTCTACACTTAAAACAAAAAGTCATTTACGTCAGGAAAAATTCTGAAAAAATTCTGCAGATTACAGATAGGGCACAAATACAGGTATATTATACAATACTTCAGATCTTTGCACATACGTCTTATATCATAATTATGTATGAAGTATGGTATAATGTACTATAGGGTACTACTCTCAGAACTCAGGAAATACATTGTAAAATGGAATATATTCCTGTATACAGTGGAAAACAAAACCAAAATTAAGTTTTAGACGTGCTCAGGGTTAACGAGACGAACGCAGGCTTGAATTCAAAGCCTGTTGGTAATGATTATCTGGTTGAATTTTTTTTTTCGAGGTTTCCCCTACTGTAGGCGAATTACAGGTAATATCATTGCTATTCCTCGGCGTTATATCATCAAAATATCATCTCGCAATTACCAATTCCACCGATGCCAATGAATCCCGCAGTTGATACAGAGTGATTAATTAGCCTGTAAAAGAGGCTAATTGTTTTCCTCTCTCTTACACCCTATCCGGTTCTTTCGTTCTTATTTGATCCTTCTTTGTGCGACGTCAAGCAAGATAGCAGTTTCCAATGACATGGTTCAAGTTGATTTAAACACAGACCTGGTGTTGTGTAGCTTACGTTACTGAAGCTAAATACCGTCTAGTTAGTCTATCACACCTCTAAACTAACTACAGTGAGGGTCACATAAGAACAGTTCCTAAACAGCAAATATTGCCGTCTTGTCAGAGTTGCCAACTGTTACCAGATATCACCATATGAAGTAAAGTCACAATCCTATGTACTGAATGACTTATTTACTTACCGTACTTTATCTTTATGTTGGAAGGTTATTCTAAATAATTCAATAATTTGTAACATATTTTCGTAGGCAAACTATACGAGAAAGGGATCAACATATTAGGTATTTTATCTGGTAATATGAAAATCATTGGTTTGACTAAACCAGCCGTGGCGAAAATGTCATTGTGCGCCGAGCCACTGTGTAACCTGCAACGTGCATAGCACCTATGGAGGGAGGCGGACACCTGAATGGGAAGTGAAGCAACTGTCTGACTTATTAACGGATTTCATTTTCCTTATGTCAAGCACTTTAATATAATTTTATACAAGGTTACAAACTAATGTTTAGTACGTGTAACGAAGAAAGAAATGAACAAAAAAAAATAGGGCACATTATCAGAACCCATTGTCTTCAGAATGTCTCTGCGACAGAGTTTCAAAATGATGAATTATGTCACTTACTGCCAGTCGTAGTTGATCACGAAGGTATTTGCCTGTCAGTCGTGATCTAAATTTAGTTTTTACTATTTTCATTGTTGAAAATAATTTTTCACAAACATAAGTTGTAGCGAACATGGCTTCAACAGAGCAAGCGAAAAAACGAAGCTTCGGATATTATTTTTTGGCAAAGATTTGAAAAGTTCAACATTTGTCAAGTCCTTACATCTAGCTTTCATTTAACATCACACTGTAAATCTGTGAGTTTAAATTGAAGATCTAACGGCATTATCAGTACATCTGCTGAAAAAGGTGCGATGTACAGAGATAATAATAATAATAATAATAATAATAATAATAATAATAATAATAATAATAATAATACTTCACTTTTAATGTTTCATGAGTGAATGTTGTATAATGCTGTTTTATGTTACACAACCGTTTCCTTGTTATACTTGTGAACAAATCATACATTTAAATATCATGCCACTATCACTAATCCGATCGACCCTAAATAACCTAGTAGTTGATACAGCGTCGATAAATAACCAACTAAAAAAATAAAATAAAAAAAAATAAAAATCATACATTTAATATTCTCATCATATTGGCAGCAAAAAATGCGTCCTCCCATCCTCCTTGAAACTTTCGTTTTTGTAGAGGTACATGGTTTCGAGAGAGACATTGCGACGATACGCCTCTCGCAGGTCAGAGACAAATACAAATGGAACGGAGTTTGATTCCAGGATTCCAGTGAGTGAGAGGGCGGGGGTTGGGGAAGGCAGGAAGTAAGAGAAATGCACAGCTATCATTGCGAGCCACAATGTGCTCGTGAATCACATTTTCGACACGGCTGGACTAAAAAATTATTCAGGAAACCTAACCTAAAAATATGAGAATATTATAGATTTATTAATTTGTCCTACAGAATAATATCAGAAACATTGAAGGAGGAGGGTTCGCTCCGGTCCTGCGGATTGAATTCGGCGTAGCTCAGTGGTCAGAGCGCTTGGTACGTAGAACCAAGGACCCGGGTTCGATCCCCGGCGCCGGAGCGAATTTTTCTCCTCAAATATTAAATGCAAATAATTAAATATTAAATATTAACCTAAAAATGTATTTTGTTTCACCACATGAAATTATTAGTACTAACACCGAAAACCGAATATCACCATGAAATATATGCTTAAGAATACTTCTCCTAATAATTTTGCTATTCTACAGGGACATCATTTTATTTTTACTTCAGTTTTTATTGTACCTGAGTTTTTGAATGTACTTCACTCCCACCCCTTCTACTAAGGAAGTTCCAAATCCACACAGAACCAAGACCGCAGATAGTAAGCAGTACTGATTTACTAAGCATAGTACGTTCCAGAAATATGTTCGCGTTTTCCAGTGACGAAAGAGCTTTCAATATTGAATCATATTTTCGCACAGGTACTGTCCGTTTGCCTACGTCGCATCCCGATTTCCCCCACCTGCTTCTGCTCGCCCCACTGTAATAGCTGGGCTGTCTTAGCTCTTTTCTGAAAACATTAATTTCTCTTAGGAATTGGACGTTTACGTAATATTATACAGCTGTTTAATTTAACTTAAATAAAAGGGCCTCGTTAAGTAATTAACTGTCACGTGATTTCCTCCCTTTCTACAATCCTGCGGCATAACCACTTGGACGGACAGTAGATAGCATGTCTGAGTAATTTTATTTTTTCGGGTCGGGCAGAAGTGAAGATTGAATTCACAGTACGTAGAGTAGGTACAGAATTATTTCAACATGAGTTACTAGTACGAAGGACGAAACTGGCAATTGGAATTAGATGCAATAGTCTATAGTGCGATAATATGGACAAAAGAACTGAAGCCTGTATCGAAATGAACGGCCACCTTTTTCAAAATTGTGTTTGAATATTCATATTATGATTATTTTTCAATTTAACTTCATTCTCTATATTGTACGCTAATGTGCTGTAGACAGTATACACTGCATAATGAATACGTTCGCATGGCTAACTCAGTTCGTGATTAAAAAACTTATTCTTAATACAGTACTGTACTTTGATTAAAGAAAAACCTAATGAAATTTATCAAACTCAAAATCGCGATATTTCCTAGTTTACGTAAATGGATGAACTACTTTTCTTCCTTCCTATACCTAGTAGAGTGATTTGTGTTTTACGCCAGTATAATCGAACTGCAGTCTTGGAGGGGGGAGCAAGCGGTGTTTCCGGTTCTCTAAAGGTATACGCAGGTTAATATTAAAAATGTTAGTGAAAATAAAATGATGTCCCTGTAGTTATAATAGCTGTCTCCGTGAGCATAATTTCTTCTTCATTATCTTCTTTCGGTTAAATCTGAAAGAACAGAACAGTAGGGGAAGTTATCCCCACTCTCGCAGCATGCTTTACGCATTCTTGGTGAAGTCGCTGCCATGCTTTTTCATCTCTTTGACGTTATTATACCCAATAAAAATCTAAACACGAAAGAAATTAATTAAAATATGAAATGGTATTTCTATCGATTACCCACCTGCATTATCACACCCAAGTATGGTATATTTATTTACACTTACCTGACTATAGTCTTGAATTTTAACCACAACGAAACACATACAATAACTATTATGTGTTAATATGAATACTGGTATTAATTAATAATTAGTATGTTCAAATTTCACTAGCTTCCAGTAACCGGCTCAGAAATCTAGTGCAATTTTAATTTCAATGAACTACAATACCGACAACATCTGTCTCAGCTGCCAACATAACAGTTACAAAATCACTACCACTTGTAGTATTTGTCAGTATCGAAATTCGAAACGAAGTTGGCAAAAGAAAATTCAACCTGCAAACTAGAAAATCGCCACAATCCACTAGCATATGTAGTAATGGGGAGGGGAAATGGTTAGGTTTCACCCTTATGGTATGAAGTAAGCTGATCCGGACTATAAATCATACAGGAAAGGTTATGGAGACTAAAAAATAGATTACTTACCAAAGCAAAATTGATAACTGTGATTTCAACTTTTTCCTTCTTTTTTATTTTCTAAAGATTATTATTTTATTGGTCCTATAGAATATATCTGTTATGGTAACAACAGTGCATATTTCTGTACAGATTACTGTGCATATTACTGTGGAATCTCGGCCATCAAGCCACTCAACTGAGTGCGCTCCTCGTATAATGGCAGTTGGTTTAATAAAATGTCAACATACATGCCCTACTTCGAGTCAGGCCACAAAGGGAAAAACACTGAAGAAAGAGAGTTCGATCCGGTGCTGTGGTTGGGCTTCGTCGTAGCTGAATGGTGAGAGCGCTTGGTACGTAGAACCAAGGACCCAGGTTCGATCCCCGGCGCCGGAGCGAATTTTTCCCTTCCAATATTAATTCTTCCTTCTTATCAACTACAGATGTGTTATCTAGGAATAACGAAACAACGGTTGGTTGGAAGTGGATTGATTTGTTTATTTATTTATTTATTTATTTACACAAGTTTATTTATACAAGTTAATAAATACCATGAAAGATAAACTAGCCCACTCCTGGATGAGTAAGACTCGTGCTCAGGAAGGGATTCCAATACAGACAAAAATAAAATTAAATTTATTTATTTATTTTTTTATTAATTTGGAGATTGAAATATTATTGGAATAAAATTTGTTTAATAATCTGGGACCTTGACTCATGCTATGATAAAAAGCTGCATTGGTTTTACATTTTCGTTCAGACAAACACAGAGAATTCATATTTTTAGTTCTATATTTATGTATAGGCCTATACCTTTCAAAGTTATTAAAATTTCTATGAAAATATTTTATTAAAATAATATAATACATTTGTTTAATGTTTAAAACTTTGAAATGTTTAAACAACAATTCAGTTGGGTAATCTTTCAGCTTTTTTAGACAAATTTTAATACTTTTTTTCTGTAGTTAAATTTACGGATAAAGGTTGGATTTATAAGTTTCACCCCAACCTATGATACCATACATAAATATAATGCTAAATAAATTACACGTAAACAGTTAATAATTGACAAAATATTTCTTAGAATAACAAAGTAACATAATGTTTTACGTCATTTATTACAAATATAATGAATATGATTATTCAATTTTAAATGATTATCAATAATTATACCTTAATATTTAACCTCATTAACTTCATTAATAACTGAACAATTGCAATTTATATCGGAACAATCAGAATTTTGTATTTAATTTGTAGTATAGATGAAATTGGTTTATTACATTTATTATTTAAATAAAATGAGATAGCTATTGTTTTATCTTGATTATTGACAAGTGAATTTAAATCGAACCACTTTTTATTAATTTCAAGCCGCAATTTGCATTATAATAAGCGTCAGTCCAAGTTTTTCCACTAAAAAGTAAAACAGTACAATCAGCATACGAATATAAATCACCTTCATATTATTTGGGGGTCTATCATTAAAAGGTCATTAATATATATTAAAAATAAAATCGGTCCAAGGACTGTTCCTTGCGGAACCCTATTTTAATTTTAATAAATTCACTTAATACATGATCAATTTTAGTAGCTTGAACTCTATCATTTAAAGAAGATTTTAATAAATTAAAAGCATTATTTTTAATTCCAACACAATTTAATTTCTCTAATAATAAATGATGACTTACAGTATCGAAAGCTTTTCTTATATCCAAAAATATACCAACACACTTAAAACTTAGATGTAGCCTATATGTGGATGGAAGACTAGATTAATGGTGGATGCCTGAAAGGATAAATCTTGACTGAGTGGTGTGATTGACCGTGTATGATTCGGAAGTTCCTTTTCATCACGCTAGTTTCTTACGCATTGTATTATGTCTTATTTGATGTGTGCAGAATATAATTCAGTTATCCAGGTTTTCCACAACCTCTGCATATTTTTTACAGTACAGCTATATTATAATTTAATGCGGGGTAATGTAAATATTGCAGTGCGACTGTATGTGTGTGTGTGTGTGTGAGTGTGTGTGTGTGTGTGTGTGTGTGTGTGTGTGTGTGTGTGTGTGTGTGTGTGTAGTACGCGTAATCCTGCCCCAAATGTGACGTTTAATTAAACATTTAATAATTACGTTATAATTTTATGGCGTAAATTTAATTATGCTCTTTGTAGTGTAAACAATCCGCCTTTCTAAAAAAAAAATCCAAACTTAATTTCAGTAATATTTTTCTCATTCCCGGTGAAATTAAATATTTATATCCTGTATCTTGGTAATTTCATAATTAATTTTGCATGTCTGTATGCTGCAAATTTCACTGTGTTTTCATAACTTCTCACTTCCCCTTAGAATTCCGAATACTGAGGGAACGTATGATTTTTGTTTATCAGTACCTATTACATTTTAATGTTGGTCCTAATTACAGGCCACTAATTTTTCGTGTGTTTGTCCCACCAACGATTACAGGAATCATAACTCTGACAGATAATGTGAAGCATATGAATGTTATGTTTTATTTAACGACGCTCGCAACTGCAGAGGTTATATCAGCGTCGCCGGATGTGCCGGAATTTTGTCCCGCAGGAGTTCTTTGACATGCCAGTAAATCTACTGACATGAGCCTGTCGCATTTAAGCACACTTAATTGCCATCGACCTGGCCCGGGATCGAACCCGCAACCTTGGGCATAGAAGGCCAGCGCTATACCAACTTGCCAACCAGGTCGACATAAGCATATGAAGGACAAAGAAATTGTGCCGAAAGTTTTCTTACAGTTTCTCTGTTTTCTTGCAGTAGTATTTGTATTTTATCGGTCTTACTAATAAAAACTCTATATACAGACGTTTAATTGTCTTATACTTATACAATGAGTAGCTCGTTTATAAGTCGTGTGTAAATTCCTTACTAATAATCACTACATACGTCGTGTATAACAGTATAACTGTTACACAGCTACGTCATAGTTTCGTCATTACATCGTTACGAAAGGTAATAGAATACCTGAGGTTCTCTACTGGATCCGGTAGAGCGCTCTAGTGTGGCGTGTTAAATATCGATAGTACGACTGGCTCTAATCGATTACCACACTACATTTTGGTCAAAGAGTACAAGCTACAGCAATATTATTCTAATAATTCTATGATCTTTGGTTTGTTCTTGTGTGGTTACAAGGTAAACATCATCATAAAATGACAGTCGATACGAACAGCTGTTAGAGGGGCGGCCATTTTTTCTCTATATACAACGCTTAAACAAGGGGTTTCGTGTATATAACTACTGCAAAGCAATTCCCATTGTATAGTTACAGGCTGTTTATACGTCCATAGCTTATTCACGGTTTATTAGTAACGTTTTCTGTCTCAACTCTGCATAAGTCTCTTATAAAAACTATACACGGTTTATTAGTAAGACTGTATTTGCCTTGTGTTGTCTTGAAAATTGATCATGCGGTATGTTAATCAATTGCTAGCGAGTCGCGATATTAATTAAGTACTGAGTATTGCTTCAAAATGTCTCACAATAGAAAGTAGTGAATGGACCAAAGCACCAATTCTTTGTTCCTTGAGGGACCTTGGTTGCGGTAGTACTGGTGGTGGTGACTTAGAGTGACCAATGAGACGCGACCAGCGTATAAGTTGTGAACTGTGAATTCCAAGCCCATAGGCTTTTGTCTCATTCCTTGTTCATAATTGAAGAGGTGAATCCCAAAGTGTCCTAAGCCCTTCTTTAAAGTTTTTTAGCTTCATTCACGTTTTAATTTATTCTTTTCAAGCCTATATATAACTGTGTCAGTTTATTCTTTGGCCGATCGTGTTTTTCAACAGTCTTACCGATGTTATTGGTAGGTCTTGTAAGTTAAACTTACAACACATTTGCGGTAAGTAAATAAATCAAGTCAACTTTTATTTATTTACTTTACAGTAACGAACTGTCAGTGTCGCACACCACTATGTGCTATGAGGTAATAACTAAATGTCTAATTATACCTGTACTCTTTTTAAATTAATTTATTGACGTGAGATTTGTAAGAAAACAGGAATTAATGTATATATTTTGATGTACCGAAGTACATATGATATTTCCATGCAGATATTCTGCGTCATCACATGATGAAAGAGTGATGGAACGGAGAAAAATTCTCTCCGGCGCAGAATATCTGCATGGAAATATCATATGTACTTCGGTACATCAAAATATAAATAATAAATCACTTTTTGATTTAAGACGGCGCCTATACCGTCGGATCCCGGCCAAACAGTCACTCATCTGAGTGCACCTCAACACATGTATGGACTTCGGTCCTGCGTTCATAGACATCTATGACGTAGTGCAGAGGGCGGCCACTAGAGGGAACCCAAGAGATGGAGCTTAATCTGAGACGATTCTAAACGGCGTCGGGGTTGTATCCGGCGTGGCTTAGTGGATAAAGCATCAGCACGTAGAGCTGAAAACCCGGGTTCAAATCCCGGCGCCGGAGAGAATTTTTCTCCGTTCCATCACTCTTTCATCATGTGATGACGCAGAATATCTGCATGGAAATATCATATGTACTTCGGTACATCAAAATATATATGATATGCGTAATAAATCACTTTGTGATTTAAGACGGCGCCTATACCGTCGGATCCCGGCCAAACAGTCACTCATCTGAGTGCACCTCAACACATGTATGGACTTCGGTCCTGCGTTCATAGACATCTATGACGTAGTGCAGAGGGCGGCCACTAGAGGGAACCCAAGAGATGGAGCTTAATCTGAGACGATTCTAAACGGCGTCGGGATTGTATCCGGCGTGGCTTAGTGGATAAAGCATCAGCACGTAGAGCTGAAAACCCGGGTTCAAATCCCGGCGCCGGAGAGAATTTTTCTCCGTTCCATCACTCTTTCATCAAGTAATTAATGTAGATAAGATGTAAAAACCATTTCTGACGACTTCCGTTTGTTGCTCTGAGCGCCACTCGTGGGGTCGTGGCTGAACGCGAAAACATCCATGGAGTAAAATACGTATTAAAGAATTAACCTATAGGCCTACCGATATGCAGTTTATTTACACTGATGTATAATTAATGTCTCACCTACAAAATATTTATATATATTATTTATTTATAATATTTATGGATAATTAATGTGTCACCTACCTACTTCTTTGAAGGCAAAACTGAACTTTCTATAATTTATTTTATTACAACATTTTCACAATCGCTGCCGAATAATAACAAATGAATAACACCTATCGACAAATACGAATCATAACAAATGAATGACGCCTATCGACAAATAACAAACGGCAATCACACATGAAATTGTTAGCGTTCATAAACAAACCATTTATTTCAATTAAAAATGATTAATAATAATTTCTTTTTTATTAAGATCGGCCAAAGAATAGTATGCAATACATATGTTAAGTGCATAATAGAATCTCGGAAATAGAGTCTCGTCTTTTGTAACTATTCCTCGAGTTTATTATAATGCACTTATCAAGCTTGTATCGCAATATATAGCAACAGACTCTCTAGTGCCTAAGTCTTGACTTAGTGTTGGTATATGTTTTTTTTTTTCAAATGGATCTAAGGACGTCAAATTGATTTTATCAGTTTTTTTTTTTCAATTTTCTCATAACTTGTAATTTCGTTTTGGCCAGTTTTTAATCAACCTCTTCAATTACATTGAATACATTTATTAAAATTTGTAATAGCACTTTGAATTAATGTACAAAGTCTGGCATAAATATCGACGTTTTTAGGTTGGCAGTAACTGTGGCTAAGACAGTCGCGCAGCGGTGGGAGGATAGGAAATGGACGCCATTATTGATGCTATTTCAGTAGCAATGGATCCGTGGAGCGCATCGCATCGGGCGTTTGGAGTGGAGATGTTTTTTTTCAAAACAGTAGTTATTGCGTAGCGTAGATTCCGACAAAATTTCAGTGTGGGTCGACATGGGCGAGCTCCCAGCTGTAACACAATTGTATTGTGGGTAAATAATTTCAGAACGACTTGTTCAGCATCAAATCAGAGTCAGGATCCAGGAGTGAATTAGAAAAAATGGGCGTTATTTGGAGGGTGTAATTGTCAAAACCTAATCTTGTTTTTATGCATCAGTAAATTCCAACTGCTGGCTCAGTGACGTCACACGTCTTTGCTCTCTAATTCATTGAGAGGGTAAGCATAGATAAAAAATAGCAAAGTAGGGGAAGTGGCAGTGGAAGGGATGGAGTGTTTAAATAGCAGAGACAACATTACCCTCCCTCACCTGCTCTACCAGCTATGCTCTGAGTGGGGAAACGCGCTCCGACGTCACAGATTGGCCAGTTGAAAATGACTGGAATAAAGCAACATTGTCCCGAGTAGTTAGAAAGATATGAGCCATAATGTTTAGAACATTGGTGCGTTCAGTTACATTTGCGTTATGTATTTTTGTTTAATGGAAACTTTCGTAAGCACTGCAAACGAAACAGATTAAACAATATTACTGGAATAATGTAAACTTAGGATATTTGTCCTACCCAGTAAATGTAGGTGTGTTTGCTTGTTTGTTTATTTTATCAACTTTTATACGATTTCTGTATGTGTAGCATGCCGATCGCAATTAAGTTAAATAGAGAAAGCAAATTGTGATACGGAAGTCTATAAGAAAAAATGTACACTGACTGTTTTATGATTTGTGTGAGATTTAGCTGCAGATTTATGTAAATTTCAGCATGAAGTCTTCGTGTTGGAAAATATTTATTCAAATAAAAATAGACTAACAACCTATGTAACGGATCACATAATCTTGATTAAAAATACCACTGAAATGAAACTGCAAAAAAAAAAAAAAATCTCTCACGCTTTTCATTATTTAGAGAACGGAATAGGCACACAGAAACCATAGGGAGGTGTGTGTGTGTGTTCACCATTGTAGCAAGCTGTGCGGGGCATTACTGATGATGGAATGTTAGCGTTCAAGGCACTGGGAATATATGTGAACCAAGTGCATATTCAGACAACTTTGAAAGGGTGTAAATTTCACAAGAACGGAAGATATTGTCGAACGGTTGTGTTTAAAATGTTAGATATTCATAGACATTTTTGAGAATGAGAGATATTTCAAAACTATGAAACAAGTGACAGTAATCCTTCATTATTACAATGATATAGAAAAAATATAAACATAAACTCTATACTAATACTTCTCGAATATTACATCGAATGATTCATTTCTATGAACAAATGAATGATGCCTGTTTTAAACATCGATAGGTTTGAGGTCTTTCTCCTTTCAAAATTTATTGACGTAATCTGTATTATAGGCCTATCTCCAGTGATTTCTGTTGGGTATGAAGTGTGTTGTAGTGGAAGTGCAGTGACCTTCAAGTAAATTCTCAGAGTTATAGTGGCGGAGAAGAGAGATTGATTTACATTGAAAGGGTGTGAATTATAGTGACCGTACCAAAATAGCTTGCAATAGGACCTAGGCTAGCGATTTTGAGGTTAATATAGTAAGTAGGCCTACAGTTCTACAGAATAATAAGGGCGTAATTGATGTTTTGTTATTTGAAGTGTTGTATCAGTGAGGAAGTGTGTTGTGTTAGTGAAGTGTGTTTGTATCAGTGAAGTTTTATAATTTATAGTGGTAGTGCAAAGTATTTGAACAGTGAAATGTGTTTGAAGTGTTAGTGAAATCAGGGTAGTTTCAGTGAAATATGTCGTAGTTCCAGTGTAGTGAGTGAGTTGAGAACGAAATGAGTGTAATGCTGAAAGGTACTTGTGCATGTATGAACATATCATACTCGTGGGTTTTAGTTCGAACTTAGGGATAACATACAAATTAGATTTACTTTAAATGTTATTTTAAGTGATCGTGCTTCATTTAATTTAGGATGCTCATTATTATTATTATTATTATTATTAAGCTATTATTAATTGTCGTTTCTTTTCATTTTAGTTGGTTCTTTAACGACGCTGTATCAACTACTAGGTTATTTAGCGTCGATGAGATTGGTGATAGCGAGATGTTATTTGGCGAGAATAGGCCGAGGATTCGCCATATATTACCTGGCATTCACCTTACCGTTGGAAAAAAACTCGGAAAAAACCCAACCAGGTAATCAGCCCAAGCGGGGACCGAACCCACGCCCGAGCGCCTTAACCGACTGAGCCACGCCGGTGGCTTTAATTGTCGTTATTGAGTATAATTATTTACCACTGCCACCGGGTATTTACCCATTTACAGTGTAAATAAATACATATTTCTTCTTGTAACACGTTTACACTCAGATATATTAGTATGCATTATCTTTACTCAAGAATAGTACGAATATTTTGTTGATCCATAATTTTTCATTTATAATTAAATTATATAATACGAATATACTATAAATCATTGGTTGAGAAGAAACTGCCTACGGAAGGATGCACTGGAAGGAATGGTGAACGGCAGAAGAGTTCGGGGCAAAAAATTATTAGATAATAGATGACATTAAGATATATGGATCATATGCGGAGACTAAGAGGAAGGCAGAAATTAGGAAAGACCGGATAATGCTGGGTTTGCAGTGAAAGGTCTGCCCTTGGGCAGAACACTATGAATGAATGAATTCAGTTCAGTATTTGAGTGTAGATGTTTTTTAACCAGAAATCTGGGTTCTTTATAAATCAGCCGACTTCGTTTCCGGTTGTTATTATTTCAATACCTTTGCCTTGTTAACTACTACCGGTATTCAAAGTGTTTAAGTGTTCGAAAAATGTATCTGCAAAGAAGTCCAGTCTAAGAAGTCAAAGCTCAATAGAAAATATGTTCCCGATGTCTCGTCTCGCAGGTACCAGTGCATTAGAAGATGGGTGGTATCCATGGTTGTAAATAAAATGATCGTTGTTTTCGATTTACAGAGATTTGTATTTTTTTCGAATAGGGCTAAGTACCGGTCGGTAGTGGGTTGGAGGTCGCGAACGATGTTTCGCCCAAAAAATGGGCCGTGCCATCAAAACGTTTTGGAACCACTGCCTTACTGTAGGTTACAGTTTACCTTTTTGCGACTTTGCTAAACATTTCTACTACCAGGATTGTAGAATAACCAAGATCTTTCTCAAGGGCGGTTTTAAATTTATGCTGCACGTTTTCTGAAATTAGTTCTGAAGAAGTTCTGTTAATATTTTCAGATACTTCCGTTACACGTTCCAGAGAATCTGGCATTGAAATATTTGTTGATTCCAGATGACTTCAAAACATTTATGTAAATTATATTTTGTTAAGAGCTGGTCGACTTGGCAGATCTCGATTTGTATGTCTTTAATGAAGTTTCTGAAATGAGGAATTGAAGATTTTGTCATTGAAAAAAATTAAGATTATGTAGCAGAAAATGCTTCTTCACCCTCTCTGTTTGCTGAAAAATTAACATTTGTTCGGATCGAATTTCTTTACTTTTAGAGGACAGAACTAAACTTCTTTCAATCATTTATTATCATATTACCTTGCTCTCTTAAATTGACAGAGTATATTGAGAATTAAATCAATGGCTCTCCCAAAACACGCTATGAAATGTTTCATATAAAACATTTCTATCTCAAAAAGGAAGCAAAAACGAGCAACATTGTATATTTCTTGCCTTATCATTGAAGGTGGTCGTATTGAGCACATGCTTTAACATAACTTTCTCTTCATCCAGTGCATATCGGATATTTTGCTACCCCAGAACATCTCTACTGACGAGACGTAATAAAACCTCATAAATTTCGGAAACGACTGGTTTTCGGACCTATGTTCATTAGGACTTTTGCCTTGCTTTATTATCCTCTACTTACCTCTGCAGTTTGTACCTATAATTATGAAACATCCTGTATATTGTGACACTGTTATGACGACGTCAACTGTGGGGCTGTTTAAATATAATTTCCGTATATTTCTCTATTCTGTTATTCAATAATTTAATGAGAAAATATTTTTTAGTTCCTTCCTGATGACGTCATTTCTCTTTTTGTCCATTAGCCTATTCGCCACTACAGGCCGCAGAAATTTCAGTTCTGCTACCTGATTCGTTTACAATTATTTTTTTTTAGTAAACAGGTTTTGCAACCGTAGTAACAACGTAGGAACGACCATCACTTTGTAAAACTTCAATAGGGGGAATCTTTTCGTTTTGCCTTTAATATTATAATAATTATGCCATACGTATTTTGAAACTTGGGAATTTTCTTTTCTAAATTGAATCGGTGAGATCCAAAAGGAAAATATTCCATATTGCACAATTCTGAAAAAAAAAAATTTGGAGGAGAATTGGTATATATTAGAGAAAAAGTCACTATTGGTGGTTTGTAGAACTATTTGAAGTTAATAATATTTTACCCATTCCCATAACAGAATGCTTATTGTTATCTCATAATCAAAACCCAAATTGCATGGAATGTTTTTCTTTTGTATCTCATCGACTTTCATAATAATAATAATAATAATAATAATAATAATAATAATAATAATAATAATAATAATAACAATAATAATACATACTTTCTTACTGTCTTTTATGGAACCCGGAGGTTCATTGCCGCCCTCACATAAGCCCGCCATTGGTCCCTATAATGAGCAAGATTAATCCAGTCTCTACCATCATATCCCACCTCCCTCAAATCCATTTTAATATTATCTTCCCATCTACGTCTCGGCCTCCCCAAAGGTCTTTTTCCCTCCGGCCTCCCAACTAACACTCCATATGCATTTCTGGATTCGCGCATACTTGCTACATGCCCTACCCATCTCAAACGTCTGAATTTAATGTTCCTAATTATGTCAGGTGAAGAATACAATGCGTGCAGTTCTGTGTTGTGTAACTTTGTCCATTCTCCTGTAACTTCATCCCTCTTAGCCCCAAATATTTTCCTAAGAACCTTATTCTCAAACACCCTTAATTTCTGTTCCTCTCTCAAAGTGAGAGTCCAAGT
Organism: Periplaneta americana; assembly: GCF_040183065.1. NCBI lineage: Eukaryota > Metazoa > Arthropoda > Insecta > Blattodea > Blattidae > Periplaneta > Periplaneta americana. Next base: position 181,647,254 of record NC_091121.1, on the reverse strand, counting down.
TTCACAACCATACAGAACAACCGGTAATATAACTCTTTTATAAATTCCAAGTTTCAGATTTTTTGACAGCAGACTAGATGACAAAAGCTTCTCAACCGAATAATAACACGCATTTCCCATATTAATTTATTCTGCGTTTAATTTCCTCCCGAGTGTCATTTATATTTGTTACTGTTGCTCCAAGATATTTGATTTTTTTTCACCTCTTCGAAGGACAAATCTCCAATAATAATAATAATAATAATAATAATAATAATAATAATAATAATAAATACATTACATTGTCAATTTTACAACAGCATAGTTACAATATTTACTATATGTCATGGGTTAAGCCGAAGTTGCGCAACCTGACAGGTGTTCAACAAGCAATTCCATGAACTATAATGTGATTTTTAAATTTAAATTTGAATTTTGATATTGTCCGACAGTCTTTGACATGGGCAGGGAGAGAGTTCCAGAGTCGTGGAATGGATACGCTGAAAGATGAGTAGAAGGAGCTTGTGTTAAGGAACAAAGTGACTATCTCAGTTTGAAATGGCCAAAAAGTGGAATGTGTTCTTTTCGCATTTCACCGATTCAATTGTAGTTGAGATTAGAACCTATAATGCAGCCTAAATAGTTAAAAAATATTAACTTTCTCTGTTATCTTTTTATTTAAAGCAGTCTTTCCGCTTATTGGCTGTTTTCTACAAAAAGCTATTAATTATTTTTCAAAATGCAATTATCCTTTATATAACATATCTTCCGATCCTGATAATAGGATATGGTCATCTGCTTACAATGGCATGTGTGTCTTTATTTACACTGCAAGTGGGCAAGCACACAATACAAACAATACACAATAAAATTACAATACTGACTGCCTCCGTGGTCTGTTGGTCAGCATGCTGGCTTCCAGATCAGGAGGTCCCGGGTTCGATTCCCGGACTCGGCTCTCGGTGAATTTTTCTTGAAGAAGAGGAATTCCCTGGGTGTCTAGAGTCTGGAAATTTGTATGAATGTGAGTGTGCCGGGTTAATATTAATTAACCAATCATCACAAATGAAGGGTACACGGAAAAACGAACAATGTCACAATGCTATTAAGGATGATGTCATTATATAATTCACTGTATTACGAAAAACTTTATTGTTATTTTTACCAAAAGTGGTAAAGGAGAATTAAAACCACGAATACACTCATCATTTCCTTCAGTTCAAGTAGAAACATCAATAAATTTTGCAGTAATATATTGAAATAGATCACTATCTCACCCTTAATGGAAATGTGACATTGTTCGTCGTGTACCCTAATATAAAAATACATCAGGACTGTCGCTGAGCAGTAACCTGAACACACGTTTCAACGTCACATTGTTGACAAGTAACTCCATGTGTTAGCACAACCATAAAGCATATAATAGATGCTATAGAGTTACCAACAACGAAAAAAAAATACATAATACAATTATACAATACACAACATAATTCTACAATACACAATACAATTATATACACAATACAATTTTACACAATAATTACAATTAATAATAATACATAATACAATCTAATTAATAAGTGAACCTAATTTTACAATACAACCTACATATGTATAGGCCCCTACATAAGTTTCAATAGTCTTTCACTTTACTCTCATCTCACTCACTGTAGTGGCACTATGACGCATTTCACTGACACTTTAGGAGACATTTCACTGACACTCTATAACACATTTCACTGACACTATAGAATACATTTCATTGACACTATAAATTATCACTGATCGAAACTATTCACTGCACTGTAAAACTATAACATCACTGACTCACATTGATAGCTTAAAATTTACTTACTTACTTACTTACTTACAAATGGCTTTTAAGGAACCCGAAGGTTCATTGCCGCCCTCACATAAGCCCGCCAGCGGTCCCTATCCTGTGCAAGATTAATCCAGTCTCTATCATCATACCCCACCTCCCTCAAATCCATTTTAATATTATCCTCCCATCTACGTCTCGGCCTCCCTAAAGGTCTTTTTCCCTCCGGTCTCCCAACTAACACTCTATATGCATTTCTGGATTCGCCCATACGTGCTACATGCCCTGCCCATCTCAAACGTCTGGATTTAATGTTCCTAATTATGTCAGGTGAAGAATACAATGCGTGCAGTTCTGTGTTGTGTAACTTTCTCCATTCTCCTGTAACTTCATCCCGCTTAGCCCCAAATATTTTCCTTAGCACCTTATTCTCAAACACCCTGAACCTATGTTCCTCTCTCAGAGTGAGAGTCCAAGTTTCACAACCATACAGAAGAACCGGTAATATAACTGTTTTATAAATTCTAACTTTCAGATTTTTCAACAGCAGACTGGATGATAAGAGCTTCTCAACCGAATAATAACACGCATTTCCCATATTTATTCTGCGTTTAATTTCCTCCCGAGTGTCATTTATATTTGTTACTGTTGCTCCAAGATATTTGAATTGTTCCACCTCTTCGAAGGATAAATCTCCAATTTTTACATTTCCATTTCGTACAATATTCTGGTCACGAGACATAATCATATACTTTGTCTTTTCGGGATTTACTTTCAAACCGATCGCTCTACTTGCTTCAAGTAAAATTTGATAGCTTAAAATACAAAAATATATAATTAATTCATAGATAGAGTTTGAAGACTGATGTTTCACTTTCACTTGTCTTCGCTGTAACATTATTCTTGCGACATATGCCACCCTTGCCGTCGAATCTGCGTACAAAGCCTGGCAACAGAACCCACAAGCCAGTACGATGGAAGCACTTAGTATTATTGGATGGCTACTATATGACGTCACGGGTGTATTTAGCGCACTGTTACGACTGGATGGCTTTAGATAATACACAGCGACCCCTGCGTGTGCCGGGCAGGTAGATGATAGATATAGTATGCTGTACTCAAGTCGGAACTGTCCCCTCCTGTAATCGCTTTACCTGGTTTGTATCCAATTGCCGTGCAGAATGGAGCGGAGAACAATCCAAGGGATGCTGTAGTTACAGAACAGATGTGGTTGTCTGACAGAAACTCATTTAGTACAGATTTTTATATATACCTACCTCCTTTACGCGATACCCCATGAACTACGTTAAGACGTACTGATCTGACACACGAACTTGCAAACAGAGATATGAGATGACATTAACGTAGGAAAATATACACATACACGTAGGAAAACTAGAATTTGACGTAGGAAAACTAGAATAACATCATTGTATAGAGCACATCTAGGTCAGAAAGCATGGGTAGACATAACGGCTCGGTTAGAAAAACCAGCGTACTATGGTAGGAAATAACATGATTTTAAAATCAAATGTAGGAAACAGAAAACGGATGTAGGTAAATTCTCATTTTTAAATAGAACTATAAATGATTGGAATGACCTACCTGCAGCGGTCTTTGAGGGCTGTCCTTCCTTAAGGAGATTCAAGAATAACTTAAAAAGTTGTGTATAAAGTGCAAATTAAAATTAAGGTGACATGTAACATTTAATTTTTTAAGGTGACATGCATTTATTTAGCCTGACGAGTTACTTCCTTGGTTTGAATTGTAAATTATTTAAAAATAGCGTGTAAGAGGGCCTTAGACTAGAAATGTTTAGCTTAAATGTAGTTCTGTTTATAAGTATGCATAAGGGTGTAATTATTTGACTTATTTGAACTGTTGTATCAGTGAAGCGAGGTGAGTCAGTGAAGTTATGGTTTTACAGTGCAGTGAATAGTTCCGATCAGTGATAATTTATAGCGTCAATGAAATGTGTTCTATAGTGTCAGTGAAATGTGTCCTAAAGTGTCAGTGAAAGGCGTCATAGTGCCACTACAGTGAGTGAGATGAGAGTAAAGTGAAAGACTATTGAAACTTATGTAGGGCCTATACATATGTAGGTTCTATTCTAAATTAGGTTATTTTATGTTTTATTATTAATTGTAATTATTGTGTTAAATTTTTATTGTGTATTCTTATTGTATTGTGCATATAATTGTATTGTGTATTGTATAATTTTATTGTGTATTGTTTATATTGTGTATACGACTGCCACCGGGTGCTTGCACACTTGCAGTGTAAATAATCAATCCCTAGCGTGAAGAATGAGGTAAACTGAGTTCCTGATAAAAATTGTGCATAGGTAAACTGAGTCCTTGCCAAAAATGATGTATGGGTAAACTCAGTCACGGGTAATTTCGTCACGACAAAATCGTACAATTAGTACAACTAGTAGTTGGTTGGTATTGTTGAACATTTTGTCTAGTGTTGTGGGATTTAATCGATTAATCGATGAATTTCTGTTGTAAGATAATCGATCAAAAATATTTAATCGAATAATCGAGTCGATTAAAATTAATCAGTTGTAGTTGATATTAATTATTATTTTGTTAATATGAACTCATACTAAAAATTCCGACAATATCGCTCTCTCGGAAATTGCTTACTTAAAAGCACAATAGTACTGTTATTTTCTAACTGTAAACCAGGTAGCGTAGGAAAAATCTTTGCACAAACACTTCAGAAAGAGTTGGAGATATGAGGACAGTGACCTAGTCTACCTCTATTAAAAGTTGAAACACAATGCGAAACCCTTATTACGTTTTATGGTTTTCCAAGAAAACTTGCACCTTGTTGTCAGCTCATCTTCCTAGCATACGAAATACATACTTTTCTGGGATTCGTCCCCCTCATTCCTTATAAAATAGCCATGTCTACTCTGTGTGCAAGTGAGAGCGTAACTATCTTCTTCTCTTTCTAAAATCTGGTAATTCGATTACAATAGAGGCCAGTCTTCTGTTTCAACCGCTGTACTTTTGCAGGTACTTGCAGTTTCTGTACTGAGTTTATATATCAAGGTTGTGTGTTTAGAGTGATAAAGAAAAAAATCAGTTTTCTGTGGTCTGTGAAAAGTGTAAACTCCATTATGTCATATGAGAAATGAGAGGTAAATTCGACACATATTGACAAATTAAATTATAAGCCTCATAATAAATATGTAAGTAATTAAAAAAGTTGTTTTGTAGTATAACAATACAATATATACATATATACAACATTTAACACTTATGCTTATCACCGAAATCAATTTAAATTTAACAATAATTGTATATTACAGTATATTAAAACATTTTTTCAACTGGATTAAAACTCGTTTAATATATCGATTAATCGATTAAATTCAAATAGTTAATCGATTAAATATTTCGATCGGTCGACAGCACTAATTTTGTCACATTTTATGGTTAAAACACTTTGTGTATAAACATTTTCCCACTTTACTTTAAGACCGTTTTGGAAACTGTCAAACTCTAAACATTATCTTAAGTTATAGAAAGGAACTTTAAAGAAACTGATTTGATTAATTGTAATCATGTGACATCTTAATTCGCTGTGTCATTTCTTTCCCTTTAAACCCCTTCATTCTCTTCGATTGCTGTTTTATTTGTAATCCTCCTTGCCAACAGTTTTACCTTCTACAAAGGTCTATTCACTCATTTTATAAATTGCTTTATTTTAAAATAATGCAATTTAATGTACTTTTAGGAAGTTGCAACTCGACTAAATCAAAGTGTTACTAATTTTACTCTTTTATCTTTTTCTTGTCTTTAATTTTGATTTTTTTAGTGTTGTATCATCTCATCTATTAAAAAGACAAATGGTATTTTACCTCGCTCTCTTACTTTATTTTTTATCAGTTTCATAATCCAATGTATACTGCAACTTAGATTCAAGCACCCTACTTCGTATCCCAGTCGATCCACAGGACTTGGAGCGTCTTCAAACTTCTTGATTGTGAAAGCTCTCGCAGGATTTCACTTTGAAGATGGTTTCAGATATCACATTGACATCAACAGCTAATGCAAAACTTAAACACTAGACTGGTAAAGGATCTTCGTTGCTTAAAGCAACAGAAACAAGGTATCATAACGTATTACAGCAACAATTGGGATCCGTCTCGTTTTATATTATTGAAGTACCATTTCAGTTACTATGAAAACCTTTTCGGAAGAATAATATATTTTCCCCCCCACCCCCAATGCGACCAGATTGTCATTTAACATTTCTGGTCTCTCCAGGCAGTGACTTATTTGTAACCCACTTCTGAGGTTGAGGTGCCTGGAAGGCGAAGTTACGCTGCCCCGATGATATGATGATAGGATGATTATGAAGCGCCAGGAGAGGTCTTAAACCTAAGCCTAACCCAATTTCCAGACTATGGACGAACGCAGGAACTTTCCCCTTTAATGAAAAATGTCTGCGTTGTGACTGGGAATCGAACCCGGGACCTCATGAATTGTAGTCAGAAGCTCTGATCACTACCCCATGAGTCTGCTCTGGAAGAATAATACGTGGTACAGTCATTAAGTTCTGACACTGACGCCTGAAGGGTAGGCACCCACAAGAATCTGGATGTCTCAGAAGATGCCGCGTGATACGGCGTACACTTAAACAGATCGACATCCTCCCTCAATATAGTCGCCGTTGGCCGCTATGCACGTCTGCCAACGTTGGTGTAGCTGCTGGAAGCACCGCTGAAAGATGTTGGCAGGAAGATGCCGTACGGCTTCTCTTGTGGCAGTCATGACCTTTTCGGCCGCATAAAAATTACGCCCTCCTAGGATTGATTTCATTAGGGGAAAGAGAAAAAAATCGCATGGTGCGAGATCAGGTGAGTACGGAGGGTGTGGCAAAACAGCGACCTGTTGCCTTGCAAGTTCCTCTTGGACAAGGATGGAGCGATGTGCAGGGGCGTTGTCGTGTAGCAACAGCCAATTCTTCCTATGCCAAAGCTCAGGACGCTTACGACGAATTGAATTGCTTAAACGGCCAAGAATCTCTTTGTAGAGGATCTTGTCTACAGTTGCACCTTGTGGGATGAATTCTATGTGAACAATTCCATTTGAATAAAAAAAAAACTGTTAAAGCATCATCTTGCCTTTTGACCTGTCTTGTTGCGGATTTTTCTGTCGTGGAAATAATGGCGTTTTCCAGGTGGCGGATTGTCGCTTCAGTTACGGAAACACCATGTTTCGTCTCCAGTTATGATCGGTTATAGCAGTTTCGCCTAATTTCTGACAGAACGTGACGTTTGCCCGTTGCTCAAACTGCAACATACTCGAGTTCCGACGCGCGCATTCAAATCACCGTCACAACAAAGACCGTAGTTCTGCTTACAGTGCATGCACTCAACTGTCTCTTGTTGGATCGAGAGACTAACTGACAAGGTATCATACCATGGCGCCACCTATGCGCTATAGTGCACCACAACGCCACTATGCGCTCAGTATTAGAACTTAATGACTGTACCACGTATAAATATATTATTATTATTATTATTATTATTATTATTATTATTATTATTAATAAATTTTTTGTTTGTTATGTTTTACAGTATAGAAGCTAGATCTCATAGACTTTAATGTCTTTTTAATTAATTATTTGACAGGAAAGAGTATTTTTTTTATTTGAGTTCCGTCAAAGGGAGTAACATTGGCCCATTAAGGGTAACTTTCCCCCAAAAAAGAGAAGATATATATTAATTTTTATATCTTCCACAAAACGTGCTATGTCTTCGTAGTTTAAATTGTACTATGTAAATAGCAACTTCATACAGTAAAACAGTTTAACCAGGTTCTTTCAGAACTTACCTATAGGCAGGAGCACTATTTTAAGTGAATCACGTGTTTGGTAGTGTGAAAAATATTCTGGAAACTTTTATATGGTGAAACGGTATTTTAAACAGCAAGAATTTGGCATATAGGCCTACCAAAAAAGTTGGTAAATATGATTTACAAAGTAATTTAAAGTTGAAATTTAATACATTATTTGCCATATTGATTATGTTTTGAAAAATAAGAAAGACTGAAGATATAGATGTATTATAGATTTATTTTATTAATTTGTCCTACAGAATAATATCTGTGATATTGATAATTAATATTTGAGGAGAAAAATTCGCTGCGGTGCCGGGGATCGAGCCCGGGTCCTTGGTTCTACGTACCAAGCGTTCTGACCACTGAGCTACGCCGAATTCAATCCACAGCACCGGACCGAACCCTCCTCCTTCAATGCTTCCCTTTGTGGCCTGACTCCAAGTTAGGCATATGTGTTGACGTATATGTGCAATGTCAACTGCCATTATACTAGGAGCGCACTCAGCTGAGTGACTTGTTTGGCCGGGATTCCGCAGTACGTGCACAGTAATCTGTACAAATATATGCACTATGCGAGTATTATAGATTTATTTTATTAATTTGTCCTACAGAATAATATCTGTAATATTGACAATTACTATTTGAGGAGAAAAATTCGCTCCGACGCCGGGGATCGAACCCGGGTCCTTGGTTCTGCGTACCAAGCGCTCTGACCACTGAGCTACCACAAAGGGAAACATTGAAGGAGGAGGGTTCGGTCCGGTGCTGTGGATTGAATTCGGCGTAGCTCAGTGGTCAGAGCGCTTGGTACGTAGAACCAAGGACCCGGTTTCGATCCCCGGCGCCGGAGCGAATTTTTCTCCTCAAATATTAATTGACATATAGATGTGCGAGAAACTAGAACATATGCAATTAGTCACAGGAGAAATGAAACCAATGCTTAGATGACCTCAGGAATGGTGTGAAAACACAGAGGGCAGCTACATGTTATGGTTTTCCACATAGTACTTAAAAAAAAAAAATTCAAAGACAACCTCAATGTAAAACCAGGTCGGCCAACAATGTTCACAAATGAAGAGGATGTATTTGCAAAACATTTCGAAAAGATGGCAGAATTTGGATTTTCAATGGGCGAACAAGATCTACGAATGACAATAAATAGCTTTCTTGACAAAACAGGACGTACAGTGACTAATTTCTAAAATAATATGCCTGGTTGCAACGTCGTCCTAACCTGACATTCAGATTATGGAGCAATATTAAAGGAATCCTGCAACTAAAAAATTTTCAATGAATATACTAATACTAGTGGCTTGGGCAGCAAATGCTGCTGCAAACTAAGTTCGTTAGACGTTCAAATAAAATTTTTCAGGTTTATTTTCAATTAAGAATACTTGACATTTTGATAGTTATTTGCATCCATAATAATGAAACATACTCCCTCTGAATGGATTTTTTAGGCCACATACTTTTTTTTAACCTATCCACCTTTAGTTTTGAGTTTCAACGCGGGAACGCTAGTATCAATGTCAGGACGATAGCAATATCTGTTTCAGGTCATTGTGGATTGTAGACGAAAGTTTAAAAAAATGTGAGGTTTGCTAAGTTTTCGAACAATAGCATTTTCCTGTATGTAGAACTTGAAATATAGAGCGTAAAATCATTTTATCCTACTAAGAGATCATGCTGAAATGATCTGGAGACTACAAAATTTTCTAGGCCTTATATTTTATTAGTAAGTAATACCTTTTGGTTTTTTTCTTAGGAACTGTATTTTTTGTGCTCTCAAGAGCCAATACTGAAGACAATGACACATATCAATATCTACACTACACCGCCATTAAGTATATGAAAAAGACCCAACCCCACTTGATTAAGAACTATAAAAATATTTGATTTTTTAAAACAATATTATTATCTTACGTAAGTTTTGTAGTTATATATAGCCGCCACTCTGTAAATTATAGAAATGAAGATCTAAATTAAGATATTCTCTACATTTACTTACATAACCTCAAAACGTTTCACTTTCATGTCATCAATATAGGATTAATATTATTTATAATTAATGGAAAATAGACGCATCATGACATTAACCATAATAATATGTAATTTCTAAAATGGTAATAATGTCATCAAACCACCTCAAGTTTCGTAGATTTGAATATCCAATACACAGTTGTACTCACAAAATTATACACTGCAGAATGAGACCTCTAAATTATTTTTAATAACAAATTGAATTTGAGCTCTAAATATGTCGGCAATCTTGCCTTCGTGTAATAGCCTATTGTTTATTGTAGTGTGTGTTTTGTTTTGTTCTGAAATTCAATCAAGTCGGCCGTGATTCAATAAAATTAGTTCTCAAAACTGACAACAGATGGATTTTGGAAAATAGGAAAATTATGTAGGAAAATTGACATATCACAGAAAACTACTATTTTTCCGAAAAACATTGAATGCCAGGCATGAAAATGAGGGGTCACTTATTAAAATCCATTCAGCCGTTTTCCCGTAATTTCCATTACCAGTTCAAATTATATATATATATATATATATATATATATATATATAATATATAATATAAAATACATAATTTCCAGTATATGGCCTTCAATTTGTATTTTTTTTTCTAATTAAATTGTGTTTAATTAAATTGTCATGTATCATTTGAGTGCACTTCATCATATCAGTTGGGTAAACCAGCACTCGTTTTGGGGTTACAGTGGCCCAAGATGATCTTAAATATAGGGGAGACTGTTGTACCTTTAAACACTTTTCACATTTTATTTTTTTTTAATTTCGGGAAATGAAAATTTTTAAATGAAAAAATGCTTGAAATAATCATTGAAAATTTCTTTACAACTTCCTGTATGTGTTTTCCTGTTTTACAGATCTATTAAGGATGGAAAAAATAAAATGAAGGGATATGTAATGTGTTGGAAGGTACAACAGGTCCATGTACCTTGGAACATACCCTCTTGTAAGTTGAAACACAAGAAATATATGTGGGAATGTAGCTGTAAAAACTGACAATCATATTTAAAATGTATTTGCCATCATAAACCAGAGCAGATTTATCTGATTCAGATTTTATTTCCTGGAGGAGCAATAACTGCTTGAACAGCTTTCTTCAAGGCATCTGGATCAATTGAGGGTGTCTTAACTCCAGACTTACTTCGTGACATAATCTTAAAATAAAAGAAAAACAAAAACCGATAGTATCGTGTACTTTGGAACATGTTCCATGTTACAATATGTTTTGTGTTCAAAGGTACAAGAGGGTGCACTTTTAAACAAATATGGCTCCCAAAACTAGAGATTCGAATAAATCATGACAATTAAAATATGTTATTACTCACCAGATGAGAGGGAACACACCATACTTGAAAGATATTAACAAATACAATCTGGTTTTGTGTTAGAAAACATATATCAATGAACGAAATGTTTACTTTTGGTACTAAAAAATTTCTTTTGTCCACTCAACTCATACTTTGCAATAAATCAAACTGAAACTACGACCAGAGCTACTTAGCGGCTTTCTCTATAATCTACTTCAGTTTGAGTCCTCTAGGTGGTAGCAAAAATTAAAAAACAAAAAATGTTCAAAGGTACACTATGCTAAAGGTACTACAGTCTCCCCTAGTGTAGACCTATTATGCAACTTCGAGAGTTGGAGCAAAGTTACCCCATGTCGAGGTAACGTTGGCCCTACATTAAAACAATTGTGAACTCAGATAAATATAAAGCAACACGTTTTCAATGCTTTAATTAACAAATACCTCAATTACAGAAGTTTACTTTTAGCATGATAAAAAAATTGAGGCAATATGACCTCAGCTGACGGTTCTAATTTATACACTTGAGCTTTGTAATGTCTGATTTCTAGGCGCGTACATTGCAGGTAAGTTGCTGGATAGATGCGTGGAAGAAATTATTGTTCCAGCATAGCAAATTGCACACATGAAGCGTCCAGCAATAAGCTGTACTAGTTTATCTGTGAAATGGCTGCCGCAGGTAGGCATATTATACAATTTGGAAACTTCATCTCTCATATCGGTCGTTCATTTTCCAAGTGCCGTTAGCGGTCTACAGAACAAACTGTGAGTTCAGTGGCAAACTGAGTTTGACGTATACAGAGAGAGTGTGAGACACGTCCTGTGTGTTCTAGAAAGATTACTAAACTATGTTAGTACGTTTGAATTAAAATTCGTATATAAATTAGATGATTTAAAGCACATGCATGGGTCATTCAATAATTAGTGGCAACAATGTTTGTAAGTGGCGCTCTCAGCGCTAAATGATGCAAGCTGATAACAGTGAGAAAGAAGAGCATCTGATGTGTGTTATCTGTGAGTTTGAAGACAATAATCTCATATATAAGATATTTGTAGTGAGTTTAATTTGTAGACTTTTATCTGTAGTGCACTAAAATGTTCAGCTAATACGAACAAAGATGCTTCATTAAAATTCAGATTGCAAGAGGCAAGAATGCTCGACAATGCCATACAGCATTACTGGAGGCTTGTGGTAGAGAGACTTCACCATACCGTACAGTGGCTAGGTGGGCGCATGCATTTCGCAACGGGAGGGAAAATGTTCATAAAAAACGTGGCGCTGTCAGAACGAAATCGGCAAGCAATGACGTGCATGTGAACGCTGTAAGAGCACTGCTGGAAGAACACCGTTGTTGGACTTGTATTGAACTACCAAGGGAAATTGGAATTGCTCCTGGTACGATTCTTCACATACTTAAGAAGAAGTTAAAGATGAGGAAAATCTGCGCTCGGTAGATTTCACACAATCTTAAAGAGGAAAACATGTGGCAGAGAATAGAAACAGCGAGATTGCACTTAGAACGCTATGGACGTGAAGGCGAGCGTTTCTTTCGATGTATCATAACTTCAGATGAAACCTAGGCTCGATCTACGAACCAAAATTGAAGAGACAATCAAATGAGTTTCGGCACAATCATTCTCCACGGCCAAAAAAGTATCGGCAAGAACATGTTCATTGTTGCTCATGAATTTTGTTGGTGTCCTTGTCCCTCATTCAGTTCCTTGCGGGAAATCATGTGAATGAATCATTTTACAGTTACTTCTTGCATAGAATTCAGTTCCATGACAAGTCACTCGCTTCCCTAGCACACTCACTCAAATAATAGTGGCCGCACATAAGCTGTGTACTCCTTTGTGTAGCGTACGAATTCACCTCTGCCTGTATTTTTGCCGCGGACTGTCCAGGATAGCTCATTACAACACGCTGTCTTTGTTCTTCGTCACAGAAGTAGGCCGGTGGATCATACAATCACCGTCGGCAATTGATTTCCGTTCGATTGTTGATGGATGCCCAGACGTCCAATTTGGACGATCCTTCCTGCTCATTAGCAGCTCCTGTTATCCTGCAACCACTGTCTCCGCTTTGCAGGCCTTATTATGGTCGCAATCAACATTTACATATCAAAAGTTCATACAGTGTCATCGCCGGTCACTTGTTTTCTGTGTAGTAACCCTCATTTGCATCTCTGACGTGAGGTTTAGTGACAATATGAGTTGCTACCGGCCCGGATGGGGGAAAGGGTATGACAAAAAGCGAAGTACTACAGTATCTATCTATCTATCTATCTATCTATCTATCTATCTATCTATCTATCTATCTATCTATCTATCTATCTATCTATCTATCTATCTATCTATCTATCTATCTATCTATCTATCTATCTATCTATCTATCTATCTATCTATCTATCTATCTATCTATCTATCTATCTATCTATCTATCTATCTATCTATCTATCTATCTATCTATCTATCTATCTATCTATCTATCTATCTATCTATCTATCTATCTATCTATCTATCTATCTATCTATCTATCTATCTATCTATCTATCTATCTATCTATCTATCTATCTATCTATCTATCTATCTATCTATCTATCTATCTATCTATCTATCTATCTATCTATCTATCTATCTATCTATCTATCTATCTATCTATCTATCTATCTATCTATCTATCTATCTATCTATCTATCTATCTATCTATCTATCTATCTATCTATCTATCTATCTATCTATCTATCTATCTATCTATCTATCTATCTATCTATCTATCTATCTATCTACCTACCTACCTATCTATCTACCTACCTACCTACCTACCTACCTACCTACCTATATCTATCTATCTATCTATCTATCTATCTATCTATCTATCTATCTATCTATCTATCTATCTATCTATCTATCTATCTATCTATCTATCTATCTATCTATCTATCTATCTATCTATCTATCTATCTATCTATCTATCTATCTATCTATCTATCTATCTATCTATCTATCTATCTATCTATCTATCTATCTATCTATCTATCTATCTATCTATCTATCTATCTATCTATCTATCTATCTATCTATCTATCTATCTATATCTATCTATCTATCTATCTATCTATCTATCTATCTATCTATCTATCTATCTATCTATCTATCTATCTATCTATCTATCTATCTATCTATCTATCTATCTATCTATCTATCTATCTATCTATCTATCTATCTATCTACCTATCTATCTATCTATCTACCTACCTACCTACCTGTTTGTCTGTCTGTCTGTCTGCCAACCCACCTACCCACCCACCCACCCACCCACTTATCTACCTACATACCTACCTCTCTCTCTCTCTCTCTCTCTCTCCGTCTGCCTAGCTGTCAGAAGTATCATGTCTTTAATTGGCTAGTGTTCTGAAACTAAAAATGTGTTGTTAATTGCTTTGTACAGATTTTGTTTTTCAATTTTTAACAAAAAATTACGTCATTCTTACGCACTTGTCACAAAAATTGTTACAAATCATACGACTTTAGGAACTTGATTCTTTTCAGTTTAATTATGCATGTTATGTTGGCTACCGTCTTGAAGAATTTACAAGAGTGGCGTGATTTGTAACAATTGGTGTGATAAATGCGTAATAAAATGTAATTTTGTAGTTAAAAATCGAAAAAAAAAAAATCTGTATGAAGAAACCGTAGAATTCACAACACATTTTTAGCTTTAGAATACTAGCTAATTAAAGAAATGATACTCCTGAATAGTTCTGTAGTGCTGGGGAAAAGAGGCATAATTAAAAAGTGTTAATTTTACAGGAGAAGGAAAAAACTGTCTTCACACTGGTTTACGTCGATTTGATTTTCTTCTGTATTAATTATTGTAATGGGAGAAATACTTGTGTCTCTTTTCCTAAGCGAGCAGATGTTCCTTAAGTTGTCAATAAACTAATCAAAAATTTTGTGGAAACTGACTTATGCCACTTTTCCAAAGCATTGCATAGTTCATTCTTTATCTGTAATATTCTTTTACCCTTAAAACTAAATAATATTGGTATTTTACAAACGACTTCAAATTAGTGTAATTCTGAAAATATTGAGATTAGGACAAATGTTTATATGACTTTTTTGTTCAGAATGTCTTCGGAAATAAGCTCCGTAAGGAACGGTAAATCCTCGTGAATCAAGCTGTATACAGAGTGTTTCCGAGGTGGTCTTACAAAATTTCAGGGATGATGGCGAAGGGCGCATGTATCAATTTGAGATAAGGAACCCTGGTCCGGAAATGACCTAGTCGAAAGTTACAAGCAAAAATAGTTGTGTGGAAATGAAATAATTTTATTCTTCTGTACACCTTATTTATGTGTATTTATCTGTACATCTTACACATACTGTATTCATCTGATTTGTTTACGTTGTCTACTTACAGTATTCCATTCAGTGCGCTGTCTGAGGGGTGGGGACAGGAAACTACACTAAAGCAATGCAGATAGCGTAATGTGTAACGGACATGGTCGGTCCTGATATGCACGTCTGTAGACAGCAGTGTATGTGCACAAGTTGCAGTGTCCAGTCGATCAGTCCTAGTGAAATGCAGGAGTACACGAGAGCGGGATAAGCAGACCTGATTTTCGAATACGGATGAGCCAATGCGAACAGTAGACAAGCTCACAAATTGTATCGGGACAAGTACCCACGTAGGAGACACCCGGCCCATACCATCTTTCCACGACTGTTCCAAAAGTTATGGGAAGGAGGGCACATGGTGCCAAATTACAATTCCATTTGCACAGAACTATTTTTGCTTATAACTTTCGACTCAGTCATTCCCGGACCATGGTTCCTTATCTCAAATTGATATATGTGCCCTTCGCCATCATCCCTGAAAGTTTGTAACACCACCTCGGAAACATCCTGTATAACTCACAACGATGAACCGATGAACAATGTGGTGTTGTGTAGTACGGAAATCAATTTCTCCTCCTGGATTCATTCGTAGAGATCTGGTGACCGTTAATTATCGGTCTCATTCGGTCATTTCTAGTCTAGGTTAATTTTCGATGCTGAATAACATTTTGAGTTGAAAGCGTGGCTAAACAAAATATTCCTTCTAGGCACTTATCTAAACCAGTGATGTCAAAGCAAGCGCATTTTTCTCGCCTTGACGTCGTGCGCGGGCATTAAGCGCTAGGTATGCTAGGAGGAATAAGCAGCCTGTTGGATTAAGAAGACAGTGGTGCACAAACTTCAAACGGAACGTGAAATTTTATGTCGTTATTTTTATATGGCTTCTTTATGTTTGTTATTTTCTATATTGTCTGTAAAAAAAAGTACTAACACCTATTTCTTAGCCTAATATTGCAATTGTGTTTTGAACGTTAATAACATAATAAAGAGTAAAGAAGGAATATTCACACAAATTCCATAATAACTACAACTATACTGTACTAAGTCAATTAAACACATCATTCATAAAGAAAGTGTTATTCCAAAGAAAGACACTGAATATGACATGATAAGTTGAAATTGATATTAATGGTATCTTTAGCCTTATAAAAGTAATAAAAACAATTTTATAGTACAAAGCAAAGTTGCCTAGGTATATGTTTTAACTGTAACTAATATTACATAATAAAACTCTTATCGCATTATGCTTTTAGGTGATATTGGTGCGCAACTTTCTATTATCAGAATATTAAATTATCTCGAAATCTGCTGAAGCTATAGAACTGACGTTTTACCAACACATAGGCACATATCTTTTGTTTGTGATGTAACAGTATTTGCTTTGTTAATTCATTTCCTTACAAACATTTTCCATGCGAATATTTTCAAACATTTTAATACACTATCTCCAGTAATACGTATTTACGATATATTAAATTTACGAAAACATTGTTTCAGTACCTGTAAGACTACTAAATAAACATATGTGAAAATTTCACTTTTCTGTAAAAAAAAAAGTTGAGAAAATATTCCTTTTGAATAAAAAAGCAACCTTGTGAAAAATGAGCATTAAAACTAAAACTTACATTCATATAATGCACTTATACTTCTCAGATAAATCTAGAAGTTAACATGGATACAGTTTTAATAACTTCTCTTGCCTTTATCTATTGAATCAGTGCTGGCCATCCCTGTATATAGCTCGACCAAGCGGCATATACTACCTCTTTCGTCTGTCTCTTTCCTTTCCGCTGTAAAGCGCTCAGGCTCTCCTGGGCTCTAAAGCGCGCGCTTGCTCCTATGGGCATCAGTTGACATCATTGTGTAAACAAACTTTTGTGCATCCATTCTTTTATCTCCATTCATTCTTCATTTTTCATTGATTCGTTAATTTCTCCTTGCCTCTGTTACGTATGAGAGGCCAGGAAAAACCGCACTGGCTGTACAATTCATTAAGATTCCGTCCCACTTTTGCACGATATCAACACCGCTCTAAACCCTAAGCAGCGCACACTAATCATAATCCCAACCAGAGCATCTGGGAACAATGATAACCTGAGAGCGCGCTGCTCCCTTAATCCGTTTCTTCCTCTACACGTCGTATTGGAGATGATGGAACTAAGCTGTAGGCATGTACCAGTCTAATGAAGATTAACGTGTAATTAGGCAGAGAGGAATGGTCGAGCTGAATATCACTGCTATTGGCTGGATGGATTCTACCAACATAGACAATATTACACTTTAGTGGATTCAATTTTAACCTCAGAATGAGCCACGTACTCATCCCTTCCCTCCGACCCAACACTATAATTCTACACCCACCCTATCTCGTGTTCCATCCCATTCAACCCCTTGTCAAGGGAATCCCTTGTCATCTGAATACTCCGATGGCAAAGTTATGATTGCTTCACCGTTGATCAATACTCCAATTACTGCAGTTATTAGACCTGGACGTGACGATATTATAAGGCGTTTTTTGTTCTCCCATGTAAGTAGATTGAAATGACATGAAACCTGCTTGTAATTCCTTATTAAGTACTTTAAAATGCCACATGTTGTACTTTAGGGCGAGGGGAAAATTGTATTGTGATAATGAGATTATATTGGAATTAAATTGGTAGGAGGACCTAAATTGTTTGGATTCTACTCTCTTCTATCCGGCAGAATAGGCTAGAGGTTTTCGTTTTCCACTGACTTCTAAAGTAGTCAGAAACGTGGCAGAGCTCCTGTAACAGTTTTAGTGCAACTTCAGAAAACTTCCATACACTGCGCGGGATTCGAAGTCACGATCATGGTTTTCGTGAGACGTTAAAGTTGTGCGACAATTAGAATAACATTTTGAATCTTGCGTACACTACTTTTAACACTTGAATTTAAGTAATTGATTAACTAGCGGACTTACTCATGTTAATTATGTCAGTTTGTGCGGCTTACAGCTGTTTCGGTGCTTCATCACACCATCCTCAGAGTCTACTAGAACAATAACAATACGAAATATACAAACACACTAAAAACCAAAAGCTCAACACATTAGAACAATACGAAATATAAAAACACACTAAAACACCAAAAACTCAACACACTAGAACAATACGAAATGTACAAACACACTAAAAACCAAAACTCAACACACTAGAACAATACGAAATATACAAACACACTAAAACACCAAAAACTCAACACACTAGAACAATACGAAATGTACAAACACACTAAAAACCAAAACTCAACACACTAGAACAATACGAAATATAAAAACACACTAAAACACCAAAAACTCAACACACTAGAACAATACGAAATATACAAACACACTAAAAACCAAAAACTCAACACACTAGAACAATACGAAATATAAAAACACACTAAAACACCAAAAACTCAACACACTAGAACAATACGAAATATAAAAACACACTAAAAACCAAAAACTCAACACACTAGAACAATACGAAATATACAAACACACTAAAACACCAAAAACTCAACACACTAGAACAATACGAAATATACAAACACACTAAAAACCAAAAACTCAACACACTAGAAAAATACGAAATATACAAACACACTAAAAACCAAAGACTCAACACACTAGAACAATACGAAATATACAAACACACTAAAACACCAAAAACTCAACACACTAGAACAATACGAAATATACAAACACACTAAAACACCAAAAACTCAACACACTAGAACAATACGAAATATACATACATACTAAAACACCAAAAACTCAACACACTAGAACAATACGAAATATACAAACACACTAAAACACCAAAAACTCAACACACTAGAACAATACGAAATATACAAACACACTATAAACCAAAGACTCAACACACTAGAACAATACGAAATATACAAACACACTAAAACACCAAAAACTCAACACACTAGAACAATACGAAATATACAAACACACTAAAACACCAAAAACTCAACACACTAGAACAATACGAAATATACAAACACACTAAAACACCAAAAACTCAACACACTAGAACAATACGAAATATACAAACACACTAAAACACCAAAAACTCAACACACTAGAACAATACGAAATATACAAACACACTAAAAAGCAAAAACTAAACACACTAGAACAATACGAAATATAAAAACACACTAAAACACCAAAAACTCAACACACTAGAACAATACGAAATACACAAACACACTAAAACACCAAAAACTCAACACACTAGAACAATACGAAATATACAAACACACTAAAAACCAAAAACTCAACACACTAGAACAATACGAAATATACAAACACACTAAAAACCAAAAACTCAACACACTAGAACAATACGAAATATACAAACACACTAAAAACCAAAAACTCAACACACTAGAACAATACGAAATATACAAACACACTAAAAACCAAAAACTCAACACACTAGAACAATACGAAATATACAAACACACTAAAAACCAAAAACTCAACACACTAGAACAATACGAAATATACAAACACACTAAAAACCAAAAACTCAACACACTAGAACAATACGAAATATACAAACACACTAAAAACCAAAAACTCAACACACTAGAACAATAAGAAATATACAAACACACTAAAACACCAAAAACTCAACACACTAGAACAATACGAAATATACAAACACACTAAAACACCAAAAACTCAACACACTAGAAAAATACGAAATATACAAACACACTAAAACATCAAAAACTCAACACACTAGAACAATACGAAATATACAAACATACTAAAATACCAAAACCTCAACACACTAGAACAATACGAAATATACAAACATACTAAAACACCAAAAACGCAACACACTAGAACAATACGAAATGTACAAACACAATAAAACACCAAAAACGCAACACACTAGAACAATACCAAATATACAAACACACTAAAACACACCCCGATCAAATTCTCAACACACAGATCAATTTCAGCACACACACACTATTTGACTCCACCTTTCAACAATCAAACGCACCCACATAACAGGCAGAAAAGTTCGAGATGACGCCGAGATCTAGTAGGCTCTGAGGATGGTGTGAAGAAGCACCGAAACAGCTGTAAACCGCACAAACTTACATAATTAACACGAGTAAGTTCGCTAGTTAATCAATTACTCAAAATAACAGATAATCTACTACAAGATATTGTTTCCTGCACCATAAATATTATAATATCTGCCGAAGGATAGATCCTCGTTAATTGATCGAGCAGTAGATCAGTAGATCTTTTATAGCTAGGCTGTAACTAGGGACCGTACTAGATTTTTCGACAGCAGACGGGATGATAAAAGCTTCTCAACCGTATAATAACAGGCATTTCCCATATTTATTCTGTGTTTAATTTCCTCCCGAATATCATTTATACTTGATAATATTGCTCCAAGATATTTGAACTTCTCCATCTCTTCAAAAGATAAATTTCCAATTTTTATATTTCCATTTCGAACAATATTCTCGTCACGAGACATAATCACATACTTCGTCTTTTCGGGATTTACTTCCAAACCTATCTCTGTACTTGCTTCCAGTAAAATTCCAGCGTTTTCCCTAATCGTTTGTTGATTTTCTCCTAACATATTCACGTCATCCGCATAGACAAGCAGCTGATGTAACCCTTTCAATTCCAAACCCTCTCTGTTATCCTGGACTTTGCTAATGGCATACTCTAGAACAAAGTTAAAAAGTAAAGGTGATAGTGCATGTCCTTGCTTTAGCCCACAGTGAATTGGAAACCATCTGACAGAAACTGACCTATAATATAGGAACTACGTACATCTGCAACTGCCTGCGGGAAGAAAACCGTTCCGGTGAATATCACTGTTTTGAAGGCCATAACTCGGAAACCAAGTATTTCCGGAGATATGTAATAATGAACTTTTTGTAGCTTATCTACATATAGGAAATATTTCAAATTATTCCCTCTATTTTTAAACACCCTGTATATGGGCTTCTAACCTCAAGAATTAAATTTGGAAATATTCTGTAGCCTGTGTATGACGGAATAAAAAAATATGCAAGGGTTGTATTTTGATAAATGCAAAAAAGACATGTTTTTTATTACTCATTATTTTGACTCAATCATGATTCTTTATTCATCTTAATTAACCATAGAGATAGTCCACACCTGTTGAGTAACGGTTAGCGGGTCTGGCCGCGAAACCAGGTGACCCGGGTTCGATTCCCAGTCGGGATAAGTTACCTGGTTGAGGTTTTTTCCGGGGTTTTCCCTCAACCCAATATATGAGCATATGCTGGGTAACTTTCGGTGTTGGGTCCCGGACTCATTTCACCGGCATTATCACCATCTCATTCAGACGCTAAATAACCTAGATGTTGATAAAGCGTCGTAAAATAACCATAGATATTTCTAAAAACCTTTCTTAAAAAAACTCGGAGTTGTGATAGGTATCTTAATGTAGCCGTAATTGAAGCTTTACAAAACCTAAGTTTGACTTGTTATGTCAGAAATCTAGGCTTCAATATTCACTCATTCCACCTAGCTGTTTATTTGCTACATAAATATGTATTAACATCATAATTATGTTAATGAGAGGAATGTGGACCAAGATACGACAAAAGTTCACAAAAAAGTTAAAAGTTGTGAGGTTAATAATAATAATAATAATAATAATAATAATAATAATAATAAGGTGCCCCCCATTGAGGTTAGCCCTTACGGACTCAGTATGTCCTCAAAAATATTATTATACAAATGTAAACATAGATATTAAACTTTAAAGGAGGGAAACAAAGAAAAGGGCCAAGACAAATTGCTATTAATGTGGTACCATGTGATTAATTAGGATTTGGCATTTTTTTTGACACAATTATCACAATGTCATCCCTCAGAGATGTTGGCAGAGCAAACTGCCGTCGAAATTCTTCGAAAAAAGCTGGTATAGTACCTCGAGCACCTATGAGCAAGCCGAATACCTCAACGTGAATTAAGGCATATTTCAGCTTGAAATAGTTGACTGTAGGCTCATAGATCGACTTCTTCTCAAGGTGGACCTCGGCTGACTGATGACATTCTACTTCAAAACGTATCGTGGGGTCCACAATGATGCCCTGTTTAGTGTCAGCATTGTACGCTAAAATATCTACCCGTCTCGTTCACCAATTTTCAGCTAGACAGGAGATTTCTTCTTCTACTATCCAGCCCTTATTTCTTAATACTTAAACACCATCAGTCTTACTAATAAACCGTGTATAGTTTTTATACGAGACTTATGCAGAGTTGAGACAGAAAACGTTACTAATAAACCTTGAATAATCTATGGACGTATAAACAGGCTGTAACTATACAATGGGAATTGCTTTGCAGTAGTTATATACTCGAAACCCCTTGTTTAAGCGTTGTATATAGAGAAAAAATGGCCGCCCCTCTAACAGCTGTTCGTATCGACTGTCATTTTATGATGATGGTTGCCTAGTAACCAAAGAAGAACAAACCAAAGAGCTCAGAATAATTAGAATAATATTACTGTAGCTTGTACTCTTTGACCAAAATATAGTATGGTAATCGATTAGAGCCAGTTGTACTATCGATACTTAACACGCCACACTAGAGCGCTCTACCGGATGAAATAGAGAGCCTCAGATATTCTATTATCTTTCGTAACGGAGTAATGACGAAACTATGACGTAGCTGTGTAACATTTATACTGTTATACACGACGTATGTAGTGATTATTAGTAAGGAATTTACATACGACGTATAAATGAGCTACTCTTTATATAAGTATAAGACAGTTAAACGTCTGTATATAGAGTTTTTATTAGTAAGACCGCATAAATTTAACAACCTTCTGGTATTTGATGTACAGTTCTTTCAGTAAAAACCGTGAACTCTCATTGAGAGGACAACTCTTTCATTTTTCTCATTAGATATTTGGACGCAAATTCTAATTCGCTTGATATATAACGACATGTAATTTCTTAAAATGTTTGTATGTGCGTGGTACACTACTTGGTTTCTCTTTATGAGGTGGCGAAAGAACTACCGCTACGAGTCGCAGTACAAAGTGCCTCTCCTGCACTGAGAGGAATAAAAAGAAAGATCTTTCGTTTTACTTTTATTAAGTTCTGTCTTGGTACAACATCCAGCAAGCCAGCGGGCAACGATATTGCAGTTTCAGGTGGAGGAAAATAAAAGCAATATGAAAATCCAGCAGCCATTGAGGAGTTTGTCATCGGCAGAGACGATGGTCTGATGCCAGAGTAAACAGAGATACAGGGTGTCTAACTAAATCGTACCCAAAAGACATCCTACAGCCTATTATTTAACTAAGACAGTGGACAAAAGTGTGATGTTCTGTGCAGAGGAACAAGTGTATGTTCTTCACAGGAACATTATTTTATTAATTCGATGCATAAGAACAGGGACATTACTTTATTTTTACTTCAGTTTTTATTGTACCTGAGTTTTTTAATGTCCTTCACTCCCACCCCCTCTACTAGTAAACTTCCAACCGTTCTATACACAGAACCAAGCTTATACAGTCAAAGTCGCCTTACGGTCATAGTAAACACACAATACTGAGTTAGTATAGTACGTTCCAGAAATATATTCGCGTTTCCCGGTGACGAAAGAGATTTCAATATTGAACCATATTTTCGCACAGGTACTGTCGTCCGTTTGCCTACGTCGCATCTCAGTTTCTCCCACCCGCTTCTGCTCGCCCCTCTGTAAAGGCTACTGGCTGAGCTGTCTTAGCTCTTTCCTGAAAGCATTAATTTCTGTTAGGAATTGGACGTCTACGTAGTATTATACAATTGTTTAAAATAACTTAAATAAAAGGGCCTCGTTAAATAATTAACTGTCATGTGATTTCCCTCCTTTCTACGACCCTGCGACAAAACCACTTGGGTCTTGGACGGAAAGTAGATAGCATAGTAATTTCATCTTTTGGGATCGAGCAGAAGTGAAGATTGAATTTACAGTAGGTAAGGTACTCTTTTATAGAGTAGGTACAGAATTATTTCAACATGAGTTACTAGTACGAAGAACGAAACTGGTAATTGGGATTAGGTACAATAGTCTATAGTGCGATAATATGCACATTAGAACTGAAGCCTCTATCGAAATGAACGGCCACCATTTTCAAAAATGTGTTTAAATATCCATATTATGATTATTTTTCAATTTAACTTCTTTCT
This sequence comes from Periplaneta americana, assembly GCF_040183065.1. Lineage (NCBI taxonomy): Eukaryota > Metazoa > Arthropoda > Insecta > Blattodea > Blattidae > Periplaneta > Periplaneta americana. Next base: position 181,622,631 of record NC_091121.1, on the reverse strand, counting down.
CTATATTGTACGCTGTGTTGTAGACAGTATAATATACACTGCATAATGAATACGTCCACATGGACAGCTCAGTTCGTGAGTAAAAACACTTATTGTTAATACTGTACTGTATTTTGATTAAACAAAAACCTAATGAAAATGATCAAACTCAAAAGCGCAATATTTCCTAGTTTACGTAAATGGATGAACAACTTTTCTTCCCTCCTATATCTAGTAAAGTGATTTGTTTGTATATTATGTCAATATCATCGAACTCCAGTCGAGGAAGGAGGTAACAAACGGCGTTGATCCAGAGGTATAGGCAAGTTAATATTAAAAATGTTAGTAAAAATAAAATGATGTCCCTGTATATGTTACAAATGAGCCCTACAGCAACTTAATGTCTGTTCGTCTGTCATATGAAGCATTGTTTTTTTTTACAAAACCTGTTAAGTAGGTATCTTCGTCCAACGATATTTCTTTGTGTATTGTTTTAACGTTAATAAACTTCTAAACTTGATATCATAAGTCATTTTGACTGCCTCCGTGATCTGTTGGTCAGTATGATGGCTTCCAGATCTGGAGGTCCCGGGTCCGATTCCCGGACTCGCTCTCGGTGAATTTTTCTTGAAGGAGAAAAATTATCTGGGTGTTTAGAGTCTGTAAATTTGTATGATTGTGAGTGTGTCGGGTTAATATTAATTAGCCAATCTTCAAGAAATATAAAATTCAATATATCAGGACTGTCGCTGTTCAGTAACCTGAACACAAGTTTCAATCTCACATTGTTGACAAGTAACTCCATTAGTTAACACAACCATAAACCACTAATAGATCCTATAGAGTTAAGAACTGAGATAAAAAGTAATTTGTTGACAAGTTAGGCCCTCCGGACGTCACCGAAATTCATCGCAAGAATTAAATATCAGTTTTAGCAGGGATTTGTACCCGACCAGAGACCTGAAAATCTCAATTAGCCTACCCTCCCCTTCAATGTTTTGGTAATAGACGATAATGAAGAAAGAAATACAACCGGTTAAACATTAGCAGTCTTACTAATAAACCGTGTATAGTTTTTATATTAGACTAATGCAGAATTGAGACAGAAAACTTTACTAATAAACCATGCAGAAGCGATGGACCTATAAACAGCCTATAACTATACAATGGGAATTGCTTTGCTGTAGTTATATACACGAAACCCCTTGTTTAAGCATTGTATATAGAGAAAAAATGGCCGCCCCTCTAACAGCTGTTCCTATCGACTGTCATTTTATGATGATGGTTGCCTAGTGACCAAAGAAGAACAAACCAAAGAGCACAGAATAATTAGAATAATATTACTGTAGCTTGTACTCTTTGACAAAAATATAGTATGGTAATCGATTAGAGCCAGTTGTACTATCGATACTTAACACGCCACACTAGAGCACTCTACCGGATGCAGTAGAGAATCTCAGACATTCTATTATCTTTCATAACGAAGTAATGACGAAACTATGACGTAGCTGTGTAACAGTTGTACTGTTATACGCAAGGTATTTAGTGATTATTAGTAAGGAATTTACACACGACGTATAAATGAGCTACTCATTGTATAAGTATAAGACAGTTAAACGTCTGTATATAGAGTTTTTATTAGTAAGACCGTTAAACTAGGAACTGTTTATTAACAGAATAAACGACGACTAATGCTTACGAAATTAGACACTGTTGACCAACATAACTTACAACTGAATCTTATTTCAGAGTGAGAATAACTTAAGTAGTATTATAATTTATATGCTGCAGAAAATAAAAAAATGAAGCTGTTAATTTTGCATTTGAAAATAAAGTAATTTATCCAATAACTATGGAAGAACTTAAGCTATAATCAAAAGTAATGAAAACAAAAAAAAAAAATCCTTTGAATCAGACAGCCATAATAATAAATTATTTAAATATACACCATTAAGTTTGCTTAACAATTTTCTCTAGTTCCTAAATATGTCCTGGACTTAGCACACATTCCTGACAAATGAATATTGGTGTTGTCCCTATATATAGAAAACAATATGGACGAACCTATGCATTATCCTATTAAATACGTAATATAATTATATATCAAAATTATCAGTAGACATGTGACCACAATATTAGGAACTCTCTTATTTTCAGAACATTGTGTATAGTTTTTTGCATTGATTGCATATTAACTACACTTCATATAATTGAAGAAAACATAGCAAATATAATATTCCTATATTTATGACGTTTGTATTATATTTTAAAAGCCATTTCACATTTCCAGTATAGGGCAGCTAAATTTGTTAAAGGTAAAAGAGAAGATGGAAACGATACGATAAAAGAACTTAAATCGGAAACTTTGAAAACCAGACGTAGGAAAACTAGAATAACATCATTGTATAGAGCACATGTAGGTCAGAAAGCATGGGTAGACATAACGGCTCGGTTAGAAAAGCCAACGTACTATGGTAGGAACGATCACGATTTCAAAATCAAATGTAGGAAACAGAAAACGGATGTAGGTAAATTCTCAGTTTTAGATAGAACTATAAATGATTGGAATGACCTACCTGCAGCGGTCTTTGAGGGCTGTCCTTCCTTAAGGAGATTCAAGGATAATTTAAAAAGTTGTGTATAAAGTGCAAATTAAAATTAAGGTGACATTTAACATTTAATTTTTTAAGGTGACATGTATTTATTTAGCCTGACGAGTTACTTCCTTGGTTTGAATTGTAAATTATTTAAAAATAGCGTGTAAGAGGGCCTTAGACTAGAAATGTTTAGTTTAAATGTAGTTCTGTTTATAAGTACAGTACGCATAAGGGTGTAATTATTTGACTTATTTGAACTGTTGTATCAGTGAAGCGAGGTGAGTCAGTGGAGTTATGGTTTTACAGTGCAGTGAATAGTTCCGATCAGTGATAATTTATAGCGTCAATAAAATGTGTTCTATAGTGTCAGTGAAATGTGTCATAGTGCCACTACAGTGAGTGAGATGAGAGTAAAGTGAAAGACTATTGAAACTTATGTAGGGCCTATACATATTTATGTAGGGTGTATTGTAAAATTAGGTATTTTATTTATGTTTTATTATTATTGCGTTAAATTATATTGTGTGTTCTTATTGTATTGTGTATAAAATTGTATTGTGTATTGTAAATTTATTGTATATTTCTTATCATTTTATTGTGTATTGTTTACATTTTGTATACCACTGCCACCGGGTGCTTGCCCACTTGCAGTGTATATAAATACATACATACATACATACATACATACATACATACATACATACATACATACATACATATTAGATGAACAAAGTCTAGTGATAACCAGTCAGTAGGTGTGCATTCATTAAAGATAAACAATATCATCCGTTATATCTATTAACCCTTAAATTCACAATGTATCTTATAGGATGGAACAGATTAATAGGCTATAATGCCATAATTTTAATAGAACAATAAAAAAAATTGTAGGAAAATTAAATTTAACCGAAATTTCACAACACTATAATATTGTACAAGTTATCTTCCAAGATTTTATTTTATAATTATTGATAATCAGTTGTGCTTAATTATTACATTTTATTTTTAATACAATACTCATATTTAATTAATTATATTTTTATTTGCTATTAATTTCAGGATCCTCGTGGTCATCCTTAATTAAGGCGGGACGATTTATTTCTCTGTAAAATATGGATATTGCTATAGTTGTTTTCTTTACAGTCCGACACGGTTTAATAAACTAGTGTGAGGAATGAAGTTTTGCCAATTTAAGGGTTAAGGGATTTATAGATAGATATTCAGTTGCCTTTTAGTTATTGAATTAGCCACGAATGTGAACTGTGTAGTCCTAATACAGGTCAATATGTGGGTTTTGGAATGAGTGACAACTTAAATAACACGAGGTATAAGATATCTACTATGTTTGATTACTTATATCTAGACCAGCGAATAGGGATTATAAAGAATGAACACTGAGCGAATTTTCCTGTGTTTTGTTTCTCTGTGCGCCAGCGTTTAGTTCCACTTTAAAGCGCTAGAGGTTAGTGTAATCGAGCAACGCTAAGATAATAATTGAGAATAGAGTTGAGACACAGGATCCAAACATCGCCTACCTTATTGCATAATCCAGTAACGCTTTGCTTCAAATAAATTCAAGTTAACAGCTTTTCCTTATTTCTCAGTGACAAACTAGTTGCAATAATACTATTTTATATTTCAGACATAATAAATTATATTATAAAATAATATCATACATTATAAAATTAAGTATCGAATTCGTTTAATATTTGTATATAATATAATATAGGTATATGGTTTTACTTCTCTTAAGAGTTTTGTTTTTCCATTTTCAGCGCTATCAAATCATTACATATTTTAATTGTTGTTGGGGTCAACGTCTCAACTCTCATTATAAAGGAACTCTAGAGTCTAGACATTACAGTTAGTGACGGATTTATTGTTTTATGGATCCAATTTATTTTATTTGAGTACATAATGTACCTAGATGTATTAATTATATGTGTTATATTTCCGCTGTGTCGACTGCTAGCTGGTGTGATGTCAGCGCCAACTCTAGGGAGAAAGCAGAATCTGACGCTCTAGCTGGCTTGAAGGCCATTGAAATCGGTCCGGCTACATCAAAGGTACCGACGCGAAGTGTCCATTCTTTATAATCCCTATTCGCTGTCTAGACGATGTTGTTAGAAGATGGCAAATAATAAATTGTAGACAAATTTAATTTGAAACATACTTCTAAGCACATTCTTTTATTCCAGACGATCGAGTCATTTTCTCGGACTTTGCAGAAAATTTACAGAGAGTAAGTAATGTTCTATCTGAATAAAAGAGCCAAAGAATAAAATTGCTATTTAAAAATGAAAACTCTACCATTTGATTTTAAAGGAACACCACCTTGGAGCAAAAACTATATAGGGCAGTATAATACCAGATCAGGTTTATAGTTCCTGTTATTTATGTTGTCATGTTACTTACGACCGACAAAAGGATCAAGAAACAGTACTCTGAATTCCTGTAGCTACTTGCAACGATGGAATGTACGTACTGAGGAATGTAATAAAAGAGACAACATTGAAATTCTACAAAATAATGGTCATTCTCTTATTACTGTTTGCATCAGAAAACTGGATACTGACAAAGCTATGTCGCAGCAGAATGTATATGGACGAAATGAAATTTAAATTGGCAGCTCCTAGTTCAAAAGATCGTGAAAGGAATTCTGACACCAGCTCAAAGCTACTAGTATAGAGTGTAACTGAAATACTGGCACATACAGACAATTGAATAACCATGTATCTATTGCGAATAGAAACAAACCGAATTCCACTACAAACATATATATATATATATATATATATATATATATATATATATATATTTGAACTGGTAATGGAAATTGCGGGAAAACGGCTGACCGGATTTTAATGAATGACCCGTCATTTTGAAGCTTGACATCCAAGGATTTTCAGAAAAATAGTAACATTCAGCGAAGCGATCATTTTCTTACATAATTTTCCTATTTTCCAAAATTCATCTTTCGTGAGTTTTCAGAACTAATTGCATATCAGAATAAAACAAAACACACTACAATAAACAATAGGCTATTACACGAAGGCCATGACCTGCAGGATTGCTGACATATTTAGAGTTCAAATTCAATTGGTTATTAAAAACTTCAAGACTTACTAAAAGAACTTACAGGTCTGATTCTGCGATGTGTAATTTTCTTAGTACAGCTGTGTATTGGATACTAAAATCTACAAAACGTGAGGTGGTTTGATGACATTATTAGCATTAGAAATGAAGTATATAGTTAATGCCATGATGTTACTATTTTTCATTAATTATACATATTAATGTTATATTGATGATATGGGAGTGAAACGTTTTGGGGTTATGTAAGAAGACGTAGAGAATATTTTATATTATATATATATATATATATATATATATATATATATATATATATAAACAAAACTTGCGTAAGATAATATTGTTATTAAAAATCAAATATTGTTATAGTTATTAATAAAATGGGGTTGGGTCTTTTTCATATATTTAATGGCGGTGTTGTGTAGATACTTATATACGTCATTCTCTTCAGTATTGGCTCGAGAAGGCGCAAAAATTACAGTTCCTAAGGAAACGCCAAAAGGTATTACCTACTGATAAAATAAGAGGCCTACAAAATTTTGTAGTCTCCAGACCATTTCAGCAAGATCTCTTAACATGAAAAATGATTTTATCCTCTACATGCAGCAGCTATACCAAGATGCTATGTCTATTGTTCGAAATCATAGCAAACCTGATATTTTTTTTAACTTTCACCTACAATCCACAATAGATTTTGCTTTACTCCCACATGAAAATCCCACTGATCGTCCTGACATTGTTACTTGGGTGTTCGCGTTGAAACTCAAAAACTGAAGGTGGATAGGTTCAAGAAAAGGTATTTAGCATAAAAAAACCATTCAGAGGTTTCACTATTATGAAGCAAATAACTTGCAAAATGTATGGTATTCTTCATTGAAAATAAATCTGGACAATTTTTATTTGAACTCCTTATGGACTTAGTTTGCAGCATTTGCTGCACAAGCCACTAGTACATTTATATTATTGACAGAAGATATACAGAACAGATACAGGAAAACCTAGAGATGGCCAGATTGCCTAATTGAAGAAGTACGAGGGTGTTTTGAAAAGTTCATTCATTCATAGTGTTCTGCCCAAAGGCAGGTCTTCCACTGCAAACCCAGCTTTTTCCAATCACTCCTATTTCCTGTCTTCCTCTTTGTCTCCGCATATGATCCATATATCTTAATGTCGTCTATCATCTAATTCATGTTCGCAGTATTTCTTGTGAAAGATAAATGCGGTAGCTTCCCGTTGCTTTCCGCACACCATTCTCTCTTTCGCATCTTAAAAGATCCCAGGGGGCCCCAGCGTGGAGGTGGGGAGAGTAGATTTGACTAATCAGGCTCTCCGGACTTCATTGAAATTCCCCAAAGGTTAAATATCAGTTCTATTAAGGTTTTTGACCCGATCAGAGACCGGGAAATCCCAATTAGCCTTTGCTCCCTTTTGAAAAATAATGCCTCCTAATTTTTTGTGTTATTGTTAACAAATTTCGTATATCAGTTATAATACATTTTACTCAGTTAACTTTCCTGCTTCTCTAACCTCTGCCGTTAGAGAGCTCTGAATTAATTACGAAAATTTTGTACATGATAAGACTAGTTTCACTGTCTTTGATCATCCTCCATATAGTCCCGATCTGGCGTCATCACATTTTTATTTGTTCCCAAAACTTAAAGAACACTTGAGAAGATTGAACCTTGATTCTGGCGATGCAGTGCAGACACATGGTTTCACTATCTTTGGTCGTCCTCCATACAGTCTCGATCTGGCGTCATCAGATTTTCATCGTTCCCAAAACTTAAAGAACACTTGAGAGAATTGAATCTTGAATCTGACGATGTAGTGCAGACACTTGGTTTCACTGTCTTTGATCATCCTCCATACAGTCTCGATCTGGCGTCATTAGATTTTCATCGTTCCCAAAACTTAAAGAACACTTGAGAGGATTGAATCTTGAATCTGACGATGCAGTGCAGACACTTGGTTTCACTGTCTTTGATCATTCTCCACACAGTCTTGATCTGGTGCCATCAAATTTTCATCTGTTCCCAAAACTTAAAGAACACTTGAAAGAACCGTTCCTTGATTCTGATGATGCAGTGCAGACAGAATTGAGGCTGTGATTCTGTCGCTAAAGTGAAATATTCTATAGTGACGGTGTCTCCTGTTGGGAGATGACTATGTGGAGAAATAATTATACAGGGTGATTCAAAACCTCTCCAACAAACTCTGAAGGGTGATAGATCTAACAATAAGGAACCTTTTTTGTTAAACAACCTATGTCTTTTGATGCGATCGTTTCGAAGTTACCGTTGAAAATGTTTTTGCGCGTTCGTACGTCAATCTATATTGAGATATTTGTAAGAGACGTGAAGGTTGTTGTTGTTTGTTTACGTTTAATGTTCAATACCTTTTTCCTTTCAGTTCAGTCTAATCATCAATTGAGAATGGATGTCTACACTTTTCCCGAGTTAAGGCTGGTTCACAACAGACCGGGAACGGAAACGACAACGAGAACGAGAACGGAAATAATGTTAAAATAAATTTATTTAAATGTAAGCATTCACAATAGTTAATTGTGAATGCTCACAATATATTTTAACAATATTTCCGTTCTCGTTCTCGTTGTCGTTTCCGTTCCCGGTTTATTGTGAATCAGCCTTTAGCCGACATGGTAATGTGTTATGGGGAGCTCGCGGAAACGGAAGAAGAGCTCTCCACATGTACCAACAACAGTTTCAAAACAGAAATCACCCTCACCACACAATGTTTGCTCGACTTTATCAGCGCCTTCTCGACGATGGATCTCTTCGCCCGGCACATTGGTGGAACACCGCGTAGACATCCGTTCTCAATTGATGATTACACTGAACTGAAAGCAAAGGTATTCAACATTAAACGTAAGCAAACAACAACAACACTTCTCGTCTCTTACAAACATCTCAACAAACAGGGGTGCACACATTCGCATACATTGACGTACCCTCGCGCAAAAAACATTTTCAACGGTAACTTCGAAACGACGCGTCAAAAGACATAGGTTGTTAGATCTATCACCCCTCAGAGTTTGTCGCAGAGGTTTTGAATCACCCTGTATACAGTACATATCGACATAAAGTTGTAGGAAATTACCACGTTTTGTTTTACTCAAATAACTACAGCCATTTTAAAACAAAAAGTTAGGAGACAAAACGTTTCAAAACAATCTCGTATATCAGTATGTGGTTTATTTTTAGATCCTGAATCTACTACTGAAATAGTGATCATATTTAAGGTACACTTCGTATATTCAGAAACTGTTTTTAAGTTATTGTTTAATATAGGCAATTATTATACCCTAAAGTAGATGTTAATAAATTATTGTCCACACCTGTGGAGTAACGGTCAGCGCGTCTGGCCGCAAAACCAGGTGGCCTGGGTTCGATTCCCGGTCGGGGCAAGTTACCCGGTTGAGGTTTTTTCCGAGGTTTTCCCTCAATCCAATACGAGCAAATGTTGGGTAACTTTCGGTGCTGGACCCCGGACTCATTTCACCGGCATTATCACCTTCATGTCATTCAGACGCTAAATAACCTAGATGTTGATACAGCGTCGTAAAATAACCAAATAAAAAATATAAAAAAATAATTTATGAATCATCATATTTAAACGTCAGAAGGAAATGAATAAAATCTTCAAAAATAATTAAAATCGCTTTTTGCATTACATACATAATTTCTTGAAGTCACAATTAAATTTCCTACATTTACAGGACTCGCTATAGCACTCATTTCAATCTCTAAGTCAAAACTTACATAATTTCCCTTCCATTCTACAATCGCTTTCAGATGGGACTTTTTAGAGAGATATATGCAGATCTCATTAAACAGTCTTCATTTCGCTGTAACACTATAGAGAATTAAATTAAAAATAAACGCACTCATAAAAAGAAAATAATTGCAAATGAAGCAAGAATCCATATTTTTTGCGTTGGGAAGTGTGGCACGACGCTTTAATTAAAATTACCATTACCAACACAATACTGGTGACCCAGTTGCTGTAGGGCTCGGATTGACTGTAGAACAGACAGTCCTTATATTTCCTTTTACAGACGATTAATCATAACAGTCCGTATTTCATGTACTGTACGTAGCATTTATGTCACAGACAACTCTAGCCTCATCTATGCAGTGTTTCATATTTGATAGGGCAGTGAATAATATCTATCCGCACGAGTTTATACATACAAATCTATGAGAGGAGTAATAAACATCAGAAAAATTAGGACCTAATTACGCCAGCGAGAGTACAACGCATGGTGCAACTTACCTCAAAAGGGAAAAGACGTTATTCTGTACGGTGAATTCACTCCCTCTAACAAATGGATAACTAAGCCCGATGGAATGACTAGCGGCGAATGGAAGGAGGCTATCAAGATGACTGTCAACGTAAGCGCTGTAAGAGCCATACCCGGCAGGACAACCACTGCAGGCGATGCCTCAGTGAGATAGAAACCCTTGGACATGTCCTGGGAGCCTGCCCTTATGGCGAAAAATTGCGTATACATAGGCACCATGCAATTAGAACTAAACCGGCCGATGCCCTTAGAAAACTAAAATACACCGTCTATGAAGAAGTCCACGGAACTGCCGACAATGGCAGTAACAGACGAATTGGCATAATCGCCATTAGCGAATCCCTGTCTCAGGGTATGATAATCGACCCCACCATCAGGTTTGAAACGTATCAAAACAGCCCGAAGACGTACATGAGGAGAAACGAGCAATCTACGTTTCAACCATCCCGTATTATAAAGATAAATACCAACTTCGCGATATCAGTGTTACGGGATTGATGTTTGGAGCAAGAGGAACGATACCTAACTTCTCTTCTCAATTTATTCTGTAAGACCCTAGGACTGCACAAATCGTTTCTGAATGAACTGCCCCTCCTCATAATTAGAGAGTCAGCCAAACTTTTACGGAACCACCTATATGGACTCTAATTCAGTACTGAAAAAACTGACGCACCATTATCATTTTTTTTCGTCTTCTTATTAGATTTCATTGCTTCTTTACTTGTAACATCTATTTGATCTTATATTGTTTTGTATGCTTTGTCTAATGGCATCCTCTAATTTGAAGATGCTCTAGTAAATAAATAAATAAATGAATGAATGAATGAAGGAAGGAAGAAAGGAAGGAAGAAAGGAAGAAAGGAAGAAAGGAAGAAAGAAAGGAAGGAAGAAAGGAAGAAAGGAAGAAAGGAAGGGAGAAAGGGAGAAAGGGAGAAAGGGAGAAAGGGAGAAAGGGAGAAAGGGAGAAATAAATAGAGAAATAGATAGAGAAATAGAGAAAGAAATAGAGAAATAGAGAAAGAAATAGAGAAATAGAGAAAGAAATAGAGAAATAGAGAAAGAAATAGAGAAATAAATAGAGAAATAGAGAAATAAATAGAGAAATAAATATTTATATATTTTTTCAAGTGTTAAGTTTCAGATAGAAATATACAGAGCGAATCCTAAGTAATGCCTGTATTTCAAGGGGTTATTCTGTGAGATATTTCAAACAAAAAAAAGTTTAATACAGTTTTGCTCGTTAACGCTTCCTTTTCGAGATAAAAATTGTTTCATGTGCAACATTACATAGCGTGTTATGGTAAAGCCATCGAATGTTTTCCCATTATGCTCAGTCAATTTAAGGGAAAGTGTATTATGATAATAAATTATTAAAAGAATTTCAGTTTTGTCCTTTAAATATGCAAAAATTTTATTCGAACAAATGTAACATTAATAAACGCCAAGTCGTCCCTGCAGGTCTTGCACAGCCAAACAAGTGAGCAGCGAGGTAAAAGACATGTAGTCACCAGATCCGCCATTCATGTATTTCACCATAAAATCTGCACCATAAACCGGTTCCACCAGCCTAATCAAGACTGTATTTGCATACAGTGTAAGCAGTAACGCTACCATCTAGCAGTCGCTTTCAGGAATGTTTGTCCAAACATTTTCGTCCAATACATTTCGTCCAAATTTCTATGACCAACACATTTAAGTCCAGTGGAATAAATCCATAGCATTTTCATCCAAGAGTAAATTTCGTCCAGAAACTTTTTAGTCCACAAAAAGTTAGTCCAATACACATATTGTCTAATCGTGATTGATTTTGGATATTCAGATACTAGAAGCACATTTTAAACAGATGCCAACAATAATGTAGAAGTCAATAGTGGACAGGTGATGCTAGGAAAGTGCATGTATTAGTTTTATTTAAAATTATCAAGTATAGATCCCAAAGTAATTAATTCAAAAAGGAAAAACCACCGCTCATAAAAGACTGCTACTGTTATCAACACCACTCTTAGGCCTATAATAAGAATCGAACCAGGATATATTGGCGATGTGAGAATCGGAAAACCTGTAATGAAACTACAAAGCAACTCGCAGAATCCCGAAGATGGAAATTACAGAAGGAAATTACACTTTCTAAGAAATAGATGCAATGAATGCATGATCTTTGTTCTTTGAAATAACTCAAATATCATTTTTTATTTCAATGATTCTTTTCTTGTAATAAAATAAACACAGCTATGAAAATTTCAAGTAAATAAATTTGGACTAAATCAGGTTAGGACAAAATATATACTGGACGAAATTTCACAGATACTAAAATGACATTGACGAAAGATTTGTGGACAAAATTTGATGTAGGACAAACATATAACTGGACAAACGTAAAATTAGGACCAAATTACGAATGGACGAAAACGTAATGGTCTAATATTCTGCTAACCTAGCAGTTCACACCTGTGAAGTAACGGCTAGCGCGTCTGGCCGCGAAACCAGGTGGCCCGGGTTCGAATCCGGTCGGGGCAAGTTACTTGGTTGAGGTTTTTCCGGGGTTTTCCCTCAACCCAATATGAGCAAATGCTGGGTAACTTTCGGTGTTGGACTCCGGACTCATTTCACCGGCATTATCACCTTCGTTTCATTCAGACGCTAAATAACCTGAGATGCTGGTACAGCGTCGTAAAATAACCAAAAAAAGTAAGCAAGAAAACATACTCTTTCACAAATTTTAGGAAACACCTCCCAATATAACGATGAGATATCGTAAATAACTAAATGAGCGAGACACCGTTATTGTTAATCTGTATTATTATTATTATTATTATTATTATTATTATTATTATTACTACTATTACTATTATATCAATAAATAAATAAATTATTATTATCATTATTATCCTTATCCTTATTATTATTATTATTATTATTATTATTATTATTATTATTATTACTATTACTATTATTATTATTATTATTATTATTATTATTAATAGATACTCGCTCACAGCACCATATCACACTCTCCATTCCTAAACACAGAACATCCTTCTACTCTTCATCTTTCACGGTTTCTGCAGCTCACCTCTGGAACTTTCTACCACAACATGTCAGACACTGTCGGACATTGTCTAGTTTCAAAAATAAATTAAAATTGCACATTTTCAATTCAGATTCCTTTCAGTTATAAGCTCTTTTCTCTGCGATAGTTTTGTAAAAAAATATAGGCTATATATATTTCTTTCCTTTCTTTCCCCTTTTTGTTCTCCTTATCAGCCGATGAATTTATTATCATAGCCTTTTTATTGTAAATTTTATTTAATATTCGTATTTCTTTTTTATTATTATTTTATTACATTGCATTTTGTTATATTCTACCTTACGTTTTCCATATTAACCATTTGTACTAAATGAGTTGCTTTTACTATATTCCAACGTATTTTACTTTCTTTTTTCTATTATTGTATTATTTTGATGTTTTTTTTTAATAATCTATTGATCGATCAGCGCATTTCGCGCTATACAGATCATTTCTAAATAAAATATAAATACAATACATGACACTGAATTGAGGGCAGCCTAGATTGGACTCCTCAATGAACAAAAATAATTGTTAATAAATAATTATTTACATAGGTTGGTGTGATGATAAATTTTGATTATAATATGAGGTCCGTTGGAAGTCGGCTCTTGATTCTGGTGGGAAATGTGGACTTCCTTCCGAGAGAGTAGTGGATGGCGCCTGGAACATTTTCTAGGTTGTTATAGAACTTCTTAGCGTGTGAATGAATACACTGTTTGATTGTGTCAATACCAGTTTCTCTGTGTAGTTCGCTGTTACGGACAAACCAAGGAGAATTGAGTGAAATTCGTAGGACTTTATTTTGAAATGACTGGATGTGTTTAATTTCACTTATTGCAGCTCCTCCCCAGACAGGACAGGCGTAAAGCAGTAGAGGTCGTAATAGAGATGTGTAAAGTAGCATGCGATTTTGTAGCTTTAGAGATTATTTCTTGTTGAGGAGCGGATATAATTTACCGAGTCTTGAGTAGCCCAATTTAAGTTTGTTGTTGATGTGATGTTTCCATGATGTATGTATGTAAGTAAGTAAGTATGTATGTATGTATGTATGTATGTATATATGTATGTATGTATGTATGTACGAGGCGCATCCAGAAAGTAAGTTTCCCGATTTTTTTCCCTTGAAAGTAAACGTAATTAGCCGTGTCAATTGCGCATGCGTAACAGATCTATGACGTATCAATCATGTGCCAGCCAGACAGGTCCCGCCTGGTGCCAGTAGCGTGGGAGCAGTGATCCGAAATGGAAGCTCTTATTCCTTCTCCCGCCGCCTGCGAGGTTCGGTCGGTGATAAAGTTCTTTAATGCACAACACAAAATGCAACGTTTAGGAGCAGAACTGGCATTTCTGCAACGGTATCACGATGACGGCGACAAGTTCCTCGAGAAGATCGTCACGGGCGATGAGATTTGGATTTCGCACTTCACCCCGGAAACCAAGCACCAGTCAATGCATTGGCGGCATAGTGGATCTCCGGTCAGGACGAAATTCAAACAGACGCTGTCGGTACGGAAAGTGATGTGCACGATGTTCTGGGACAGGAAGGGCATTCTGCTCATTGACTTCCTTCCAAGAGGTGAAACAGTGAACGCTGACCGTTACAGTGAAACACTGCGAAATTGCGACGTGCCATTCAAAACAAGAGGCGTGGAATGCTTACTGCAGGTGTTGTGCTCCTCCATGACAATGCTCGTCCACATACGGCTCGGCGCACAGCAGCTGTTTTGACGGAATTTGGCTGGGAGTTGTTTGATCAGCCACCCTACAGTCCTGATCTTGCTCCCAGCGATTTTCACGTTTTCTTGCACCTCAAGAAATTCCTGTCCTCCGGTGAGCGTTTTGGCAACGACGAAGAGCTGAAGACGTCTGTCACACGCTGGTTCCATTCACAGGCGACAGAGTTCTGCGACAGAGCGATACAAAAGTTCATTCCACGATACGACAAGTGTCTCAATTCTGATGGTGGCTATGTTGAAAAATAACTGAAACATTGCTGTACCTGTTGCCAATAAATGTTTTCCTGAAAGTGTGTGTTCTTTTTTTTAAAAAAATAGGGAAACTTACTTTCTGGATGCGCCTCGTATGTATGTATGTATGTATGTATTCACACTGCAGTGGGTATATACCCGGTGGCAGTGGTAACTAATTACACTCAATAATGACAATAATAAACTTATTAATTAAAAATACATTTAATAATAGTACTAATAATTAATACTAACAATAATTAATAATAACAACAACAACAACAACAACAACAGGGAATATACTAAATTAAATGAAACGATCACTTAAAATAACATTTGAAATAAATCTAATTTTTATCTTAAAACTAAGATCGAACTAAAACCCACGAGTGTGATATGTTCATATCTGCACAAGTACCTTTCAAATTACACTCATTTCGCTGTCAACTCACTCACTGCAATGGAACTACGGCACATTTCACTGATTCTATCCTGATTTCACTAACACTTCAAAAACATTTCACTGTTCAAATACTTTGCACTGCCACTATAAACTATAAAGCTTCACTGACAGGAACACGTTTCACTTACACAGCACACTTCACTGACACAACATAATTCTTCACTGATACAACACATCAATAACAACATATCATTTACACCCTTTAAATGCTGTGTATAATTACCCTCTATTAGTGAAATCCTTAAG
Organism: Periplaneta americana; assembly: GCF_040183065.1. Lineage (NCBI taxonomy): Eukaryota > Metazoa > Arthropoda > Insecta > Blattodea > Blattidae > Periplaneta > Periplaneta americana. The sequence continues at coordinate 181,606,895 of NC_091121.1, read as the reverse complement.
CCTATTTTTAAATACATTTTTGGTTGTTGGTAAAGCCTTTAGTAAGTCTGCAGGTAAAGCATTCCAGTCCCTGATAGTACGATTGAGAAAAGAAAACTTTCCAGTGACCGTCCTCTGCGACGACGATCTAAGTGCGTTTAGTGTCGATTTTATTATGTTATTATTATTATTATTATTATTATTATTATTATTATTATTATTATTCTTTTGTAATATGTTAGTATTCTGTTCTTTAACTTTTTGTTAAATTTTAATTGCTTGTATACTTTGTGACCTGGTAGAGTGTAAGAGAAGGCCCTATGGCCTTAACTCTGCCAGTATAAATAAAGAATTATTGTTATTATTATTATTATTATTATTATTATTATTGTTACTACTACTATTATTATAGTAGGTACATGCCATTGTGATTTCACTCTCTTTGGTGATATCTAATATTAGTTGGTAGCACTGAAGAGATGATGGCCAAATTAGCCTTTTAGGAACTACTCCTACGTGATTCTCAATATAGAACTGAGCCAGCGTCACTCTGAATTACTTGGTCGAATTAAAAGGCAGCTCGCTGTACGTCACGTGGAGGCGAATCGACAGTGTTACAGAATAATATGATTAATAAAGAAATAATAATGGAATGACGACATTACTCCGTCTAAAGCTACACCAATACCGTATTCATCCATCATCAGTTACACTTGGAATCCATAGGAATTAATGTCGGATTTTAAACTCGAAAAACCGTCTCATACCATTTCGACTAACGAAGGATGAATTATATATGTCGGACATCGGTAATCAACTGGCGCACGAAGATGATGATGATGATGATGATGATGATGATGATGATGATAATAACAATAATAATAATTCTTTATTTATACTGGCAGAGTTAAGGCCATAGGGCCTTCTCTTACACTCTACCAGGTCACAAAGTAACAAAGCAATTAAAATTTAACAAAAAGTTAAAGAACACAATACTAACATATTACAAATAATAATAATAATAATAATAATAATAATAATAATAATAATAATAATAACAATAATAATTCTTTATTTATACTGCCAGAGTTAAGGCCATAGGGCCCTCTCTTACACTCTACCAGGTTGCAAAGTAGGCCATTACAAGCAGTTAAAATTTAACAAAAAGTTAAAGAACAGAATTCTAACATATTACAAATAATAATAATAATAATAATAATAATAATAATAATAATAATAATAATAACAATAATAATTCTTTATTTATACTGCCAGAGTTAAGGCCATAGGGCCCTCTCTTACACTCTACCAGGTTGCAAAGTATACAAGCAATTAAAATTTAACCAAAAGTTAAAGAACAGAATTCTGACATATTACAAATAATAATAATAATAATAATAATAATAATAATAATAATAATAATAATAATAATAATAATAATAGTAATAACAATAATAATAATTCTTTATTTATACTGGCAGAGTTAAGGCCATAGGGCCTTCTCTTACACTCTACCAGGTTACAAAGTATACAAGCAATTAAAATTTAACAAAAAGTTAAATAACAGAATACTAACATATTACAAATAATAATAATAATAATAATAATAATAATAATAATAATAATAATAATAATAATAATAATAGCATAAGAAAATCGACACTAGCAACATGAAAATAATACCATAATAGAAAAAAAGAAAGTAAAATACATTGGAATATAGTGAAAGCAATTCATTTTGTACAAATGCTTAATATGGAAAAACGTAAGGAAAAATATATTAAAATGGAATATAATAAAATAATAATAAAAACGAAAAGAAATACGAACATTAAATAAAATCCACAATAAAAAGGCTATGATAATTAGGGTTAGGCTTATATAAGAAACTGCAATGAACGAATAGTTTCCAGCTCCTGCAATGAGAACTGAATTTTGAACCAATGTTTTCTGTAATGCGTATAGGCCTAGCTTCACTACGATAGCACAGTCAATCTCTTAAATTAAAAATGGTTTGTGATTCATCCTCTTGAAGCTTCTGTACGCGGGTTCGTGCCCCCTGCATCCGACATGTTCGAGTTTAATTCCAACTGTAGTAACAAAGGATGAAACGGACCTCAACATAATGAAAGTCTCCCCATTTTATAGCAAAAAAAGGATAGAGAGAAGATTGCATTTCTAGGTTGCCCGGCAACAAGTTGAGGGATGGAGATATCTCTTATTGCTTACTTGTTGTTTGTTGTTGTTGTTGTCGTGGATTTGCTAAACCTAAATTAGTTACAGTAGAAGGCTTAAAGAAAGTAAGGGTTATTTGCTTTTTTACGTAACCAGCAAGTCTCACAAAATAAAGGACTTTTATTCTCTGAAGTAATCAAGACTGTTCGAATCATACAGCGGTATACGATATTCTTTTACTAGCAATAACTATTTCATCATCGTCAACATTTATATTATTATTTGCTATCAAGGAATACATTCTTTGACAAACTTTTATTATTTCTTTCTTAGGAATAAATTTGAATTTATTATTATTATTATTATTATTATTATTATTATTATTATTATTATTGTCCCATATTATGAGCTGCTTGTCTATGCGGATGACGTGAATATGTTAGGAGAAAATCCACAAACGATTAGGAAAAATACGGGAATTTTACTTGCAGGAAGTAAAGACTTAGGTTTGGAAGTAAATCCCGAAAAGACAAACTATAGGATTATGTCTCGTGACGAGAATATTGTAAGAAATGGAAATATAAAAATTGGAAATTTATCTTTTTAGAGGTGGAGAAGTTCAAATATCTTGGAGCAACAGTAACAAATATAAATGATACTCGGGAGGAAATTAAACACAGAATAAATATGGGAAATGCCTGTTATTATTCAGTTGAAAAACTTTTATCATTCAGTCTGCTGTCAAAAAATGTGAAAGTTATAATTTATAAAACAGTTATATTACCGGTTGTTCTTTATGGTTGTGAAACTTGGATTCTCACTTTGAGAGAGGAACATAGATTAAGGGTGTTTGAGAATAAGGTGCTTAGGAAAAGTATTTTGGACTAAGAGGGATGAAGTTACAGGAGAATGGAGAAAGTTACACAACGCAGAACTGCACGCATTGTATTCTTCACCTGACATAATTAGGAACATTAAATCCAGACGTTTGAGATGGGCAGGGCATGCAGCACGTATGGGCGAATCCAGAAATGCATATAGAGTGTTAGTTGGGAGGCCGGAGGGAAAAGACCTTTAGGGAGGTCGAGACGTAGATGGGAAGATAATATTGAAATGGATTTGAGGGAGGTGGGATATGATGGTAGAGACTGGATTAATCTTGCTCAGGATAGGGACCAATGGCGGGCTTATGTGAGGACGGCAATAAATCTCCGGGTTCCTTAAAAGCCAGTATGTAAGTAAGTAAGTAAATAAGTAAGTAATAGAGAGACTACTACACCAGCTAGACGTACCAGATAACTTTATTTTATTCTTGAGAAATACAGTGTATCTCTGTAAATTCACTTTTTTTTTTTCGTAGCTTACAGCAAATAAAAGTTGCTTTGTAGAGTTGGGTTCGATCTGGGGACTTAGAAATGCGAGTCAGGTGCTCCTATCTCTAAACTACCCACGCTCTCAATTTCTTGTAAAATAAGGGAGACACAATAATGAAATCCTGCGAGGTGGTTGTCGTACCACCTCTTCTTCAGATCAGAAGTAATATCGTAGTAGAATAGAAACGAATGAAATGAGATTTCTCAGGACTGACAAGAAATGAAGATGTTGCAGTGTACATACAGACACATCGCAATGCAACAACGTTAAATATTTAAGTGCTTTCAAACATTAAAACAGAGTTATTACGAAGGGAACGAAATGATGATCAAATTTTATTCTTCTTTACTTCGATTGTAAAAGAGATGGTTCGCTTAGTTCATAAAGTGTAAAAGACAAAGAATTTTGCTTTGTAGTTTTATTTTCCTTTCATTTCAGTTTTTAATATGAATCCTTTGAGATTTAGAATTATAACCTTCACAGACATACCAGTCTGACCTATGAATCGTGTTTTCTCTTCAGGTTGATTCAAGTCTTTTCATTTCTTGGAAGTTATTTCTCTTAGATCTTCTCTTAGATTAGTATGTCATTACTAGGTCTTGTGAAATAGTATTATGCGTTACAAGAGTTCGTGTATCGTACATTATTTTGTGCGAAGATCGTTTATTACATACCTGAAAGACGAATTTCTAATTAGTTGCAAATGAAATCTCAATGTTAGTTTCTGTTTAATGACGGCCACTTCGGAAAACCAAAATATCTTTCTTCAACATTGTTGCTATAAAATGTTTTCTGTGTTTACTATACTCCAGCAGGCCGTGATATACGTCTGTCTCCCCCCCCCCCCAGTCTATAAATGCGAACTTAAAACAAACGGTAAGGTTATGTAATGATTTATTTTACATTTTAATATTTTAACAATTTTATTTATATAACATATTGCAGTAATAACATCCGCATCTGGAATCTTGTTGATTTTTTCACGGCTTCCTTAATGTTACTTGTATCAGGAATGCAATAAGTTTCGTGGAGTAGTAGACTTTACTTAATTTTTGCAAATATTTAAAAACAATAATTAACATTGCAATTTAGGTGAAATTGCAGTGGTAAGTTTCCAATTTGTAATTATTACTATGTTAAACGTCTCTGGGTTATTTTACGACGCTGTATCAACATCTATGTTATTTAGCGTCTGAATGATATGAAGGTGATAATGCCGGTGAAATGAGTCCGGGGTCCAGCACCGAAAGTTACCCAGCATTTGCTCATATTGGGTTGAGGGAAAACCCCGGAAAAACCTCAACCAGGTAACTTGCCCCGACCGGGATTCGAACCCGGGCTACCTGGTTTCGCAGCCAGACGCGCTGACCGTTACTCCACAGGTGTGGACTTATTACTATGTTAAACGTCTCTAAAAATAATATGTTAAAAGCCTAAAGCAGTAAAATGAATGTCGCGCTTAAGCGGTAAGAAGAGGGAAATTGTTATATGTGTTACGTTGGGAATACTGAATGTGGTATTTCACACTTACCGCGTATTGGTTCTGTGCGGAAAACAAGCAAATACGCACGATCTCGCACAAAATATTTTGCTATAAAACATTTGTCTTTGAAGTTGCTAGGCGACGGACGATTTATTTATATAAAATGCTACTGTTTTTTTAAAATACATTTCAAGAAGTACAGGGTGTTCACATGAAACCTTTACAACTTCAGATGTGAATAACAAATTATTGAGACACGATAGCAATAAAAATATCATTATTTTTGTAATGTGCCTTAATAGCAAAAGAACGTTGTTTACCCTTCCAAAGATCCATTATAAACAAATGCTATCGAATGAATAATATGTTATTGCATGTAACAACAAAGCCGAAAAGACACGAATCTGAAAATCACCCGCTTCACTGGTTCACTTTGGTATATTATTATAATACCTATAAAAGAAAATTAAATTTCACTTATCATTCTTGGTATTTTCTCTCTGGGTCAGTGTTGCCAGTTCAGTGGTTTTCCGCTTGATCTAACGTTTTTTAGTGCTAGTTTTGTGGGTAAAATTTATGAAATGTGTATTTTTCATATAGGGATTTACATCGAAAATATAGCTATACTAGTGGCTTGTGCAGCAAATGCTGCAAACTGTTCATTAGATGTTGAAATAAACATTTTTCTTTTTTTTTTTTTCAATGAAGAATACCAGACATTTTGAAAGTTATTTGCTTCTATAATAATGAAAGATACTCTCTCTCGAGCCAATACTGAAGACAACCATGCATATAAATATCTACACCACACCGCCATTAAATATATGAAAAAGACCCAACCCCACATGATTAATAACTATAAAAATATTTGATTTTTAATAATATTATTATCTTACGTAAGTTTTATAGCTTTCAGTAACATATACTATATATAATATGTAGCCGCCACTCAGTAAAATATAGAAATCAAAATCTAATTTAAGTTAATCTCTACATCTACTTGTATAACCCCAAAACGTTTCACTTTCATATCATCTATAGCATTAATATGTATAATTAATGAAAAATAGTCACATCATGGCATTAACTACAATAATATTTCATTTCTAATGGTAATAATGTCATCAAACCACCTCACGTTTTGTAGCTTTTAATATCCAATACACAGCTATACTCAGAAAATTACATAGCACAGAATCGATCCTGTAAATTATTTTTAGTAAGTTAAGTTTTTAATAATCAATTTAATTTAAGCTCTAAATATGTCACCATTCTTGCAGATCATGGCCTTCGTGTAATATTGTTTACTGTAGTGTGTGTTTTGTTTTATTCTGAAATGCAATTAGCTAGTTCCCAAAACTGACGGCAGATGGAAAATAGGAAGATTATGTTGAAAAATTGAGATTTCACTGACAACTACTATTTTTCTGAAAAGCTTTGAGGTCCAAGCTTCAAAATGAGGGGTCATTTATTGAAATCCGTCCAGCCGTTTTCCCGTAATTTCCTTTACCAGTTCAAATCTATACTAATAATAAATCTGAAGCCAAAATTTTTCTGGTAATTTTCGATTTTCCAAAAAATAATTGGTGTTAACATGTATAATTAACCATCCTGAAACCGAAAATCGCATTTTTGAAATTTTTGTTTCTATGTCTGTCTGTCTGTATGTTTGTTACCTTTTCACGCGATAATGGCTGAACCGATTTATATGAAAAGTGGTATATAAATTAAGTTCGTTGTAACTTAGATTTTAGGCTATATGGCTTTCAAAATACTTTATTTAAAAGGGGGGTTATAAGGGGCCTGAATTAAATAAATCGGAATATCTCGCTTATTATTGATTTTTGTGAAAAATGGTACATAACAAAAGTTTCTTTAAAAATGATGTCCGATAAGTTTTATTCTTTACGAAAGTTTGATAGGACTGATATTTAATGAGATAAATGAGTTTTCAAATCATAATAACGCCATCTAAGACGGTGCAATGAATTAAGAACAAATCACTTCGTCTATAAGGGGCCTTGGACAAAAACAATCGAAAGCTATTAAACATAGCCTACAGAGAATGTTTCTGTGTTTGCATGAAGTAATATCAGAAGCTAAATTAACCGATTTGTATAATTAATTATTATTTCACCATTGGAAAGTGTAGTTTCTCTAGATGGACATAATGCTATAATGTTATTACAGTAACGTCTGAGTAAATCGAGGACAGGTAAGATTAAAATAGCTTCTTATGCACAGAAAATTTGATAAGCTATTTTATACATTCGTTTTCTGTATTTCTTAAAATAATATTTATGTATACGCATTTTAATCTCAGAGAATTAACGAACAACGAGAGTGTATTGATTTAGTATGCAGTAATAGTACGTTAGCTTAGCAATCCATTATTTTATAATTCAAATTTTAACTATGCTCAATTGAATCGTGTTAAAATACATAAAATATATATGCAATAAATGCAATGCAAAAAAAAATTGGGTAATAAGCGAAGCAGATTATCTCGCGCTGTTGTAAAAGTTGTTCCCTGGATCAAACATCGTATTTTAATTATGTAATTACTTTATATTTATTTCTAACAGGTGCAGCGGAGCGCACGGGTACGGCTAGTGATATTATTTTTTAATTTTAATTTAATAATTTTAATAATAATTTATTTAATCTGACAGGATTAAGGCCATAAGGCCTTCTCTTCCATCCTACCAGATAGCGAATATAAATACAAAACGAAATACAAACACTGATGAAAATGATACAAATTAAGTTAAAGCCCTATAGAGGGTCAACAGAGTCAAAAGTACATTATAGAGCTCTCTTCGAGCTAATACAACAAAGAGAAAGAAAACAGAGATAGCAATGATGATATTGATAACTGACAATAATAATAATAATAATAATAATAATAATAATAGTAGTAGTAGTAGTAGCAGGAGCAGGAGCAGTAGGAGCAGGAGCAGTAGGAGTAGGAGTAGGAGCAGTAGGAGCAGGAGCAGTAGGAGTAGGAGTAGGAGCAGGAGGAGTAGGAGTAGGAGTAGGAGTAGGAGCAGTTGGAGTAGGAGTAGGAGCAGTAGCAGTAGGAGTAGGAGTAGGAGCAGTAGGAGTAGGAGTAGGAGCAGGAGGAGTAGGAGTAGGAGCAGTAGCAGTAGGAGTAGGAGTAGGAGCAGGAGGAGTAGGAGTAGGAGTAGGAGTAGGAGCAGTAGGAGTAGGAGTAGGAGCAGTAGCAGTAGGAGCAGGAGGAGTAGGAGTAGGAGTAGGAGTAGCAGTAGGAGTAGGAGCAGTAGCAGTAGGAGTAGGAGTAGGAGCAGTAGGAGTAGGAGTAGTAGCAATAGGAGTAGGAGTAGTAGCAGTAGGAATAGTAGCAGTAGCAGTAGGAGTAGTAGCAGTAGCAGTAGGAGTAGTAGCAGTAGCAGTAGGAGTAGTAGCAGTAGGAGTACTAGTAGTAGCAGTAGGAGTAGTAGCAGTAGGAGTACTAGTAGTAGCAGTAGGAGTAGTAGCAGTAGCAGTAGGAGTAGTAGCAGTAGGAGTACTAGTAGTAGCAGTAGGAGTAGTAGTAGTAGCAGTAGGAGTAGCAGTAGCAGCAGCAATAATAATAAAAATAATAAATACATTACATATTAATTTTCAATTTTACAACAGCATAGTTAAAATATTTACTATATGTCATGGGTTAAGCCGAAGTTGCGCAACCTGACAGGTGTTCAACAAGCAATTCCACGAACTAGAATGTGATTTTTTAATTTAAATTTGAATTTTGATATTGTCCGGCAGTCTCTGACATGGTCAGGGAGAGAATTCCAGAGGCGTGGAATAGATATGCTGAAAGATGATGAGTAGAACGATGTTCTGTGCAGAGGAATAGAGAGAAGGTACATGTTCCGGGTTCGAGGTAGTGAAAGGTAAACAAAACGAGATGCTAGGTAAGAGGGTGTGGAGGTGTGGATGATTTTAAATAGTAATAAGAAGAGTTGAAGAATCTTCTTTATATAGATATTTAGCCGTTTTTGCACTGTATCTCATCGGGTTTTTGAGAATCGAATTGCAAACACTGCTCTGGATCTTCTTTAATCTTCTTCACAGCGCATATTTTCCTGACATTTAATTCCTGGCTTTTTGCAGATAAAAATGAATCGATAGACATTAGAATGACGTTTTGAGCCCATTTGTAACTGGCTGTACATGATGACGTGTTCTCTATTGTCAGGTTTGTAGCTGCATTATCGAGATTGTCATCTCGTGATATGATGGTGTCAGTTTTACAGTCATTCCTCTCGCAAATAATAGGATGCATATTTTGATTTCTGGTCGTTGCGTTATGAATCAGTTTGTGGAATTCAGTGGAATTGCTTGCCAATTACAGTGATGGTTTCGTATGGGAGTACTGAATAATTACCAGCTCACAAATCAAAATACACTTCTATTAGTGCCCTTGGTTTTCGGGATGTTCTCGATGAATTATACAAACACTGTGGGGGATGTTTTTTACTCTTGCGTTACATCGATGCGTTTATTCATACAAACGGTTCCAGTAATTGACTTGGTCAGCAGAAGACAGTACAAAACCATATACACCGTGTTCCGCTTATAAGTATAATAAAAGAAATAGTTATAATTTCATAACAATGCATGCAAATGGGTTAAGATTGGTACCATTGTAAAGAGGAAATTGGGAAGTTTTAATCCATTGTTGTTACTTATTTTTAGAAGACTCACGCATGCGCAGATCATTAAATAAGAGAATTCGTATCGTATCTTTAGTCAGTCAGCATGTGGACGCCACAGCAGAAAGCCTTTTGTGTGCTGTCATTAGCAGAACATAGATCCATAATTCGTGTACAGCGCTTGTTTCGCCGTCAGTACAATCTTAGACCGAGGGAAGCTGTACCGACGTACGTCTCAATAATGAAATGGGATAGGCAGCTCAGAGAAACAGGAAGTTTGTTGTCTAATGCAGGTAAACATTCCAAGCGTAAAGTGTCTGCAGTGACTGTCTTTTCAGCAAAGAAATAGGGACCAATGATTCTGTCACGCATGATCCCACACCAAACATTCCATTTAGGGGAATCCCGTTGGTGTTCAATTACGACACTTGGATTTTCCGACCCCCAGATGCGACAATTGTGCCGGTTTACTGCAAACACGTACCTGGATATGTTGCAACTGTATGCTGTGCCACAACTCCCAGATGGAGCAATTTTCCAGCAAGATGGGGCTCCACCACACTTTGCCAACATGGTTCACACATTCTTAGACGAACAATTCCCTGCAAGATGGATCGGAAGAGGATCACCGTACATCACATGGCCTGCCAGATCACCAGATCTAACACCACCTGATTTTTTCCTGTGGGGGTTTGTTAAGGACCAGGTCTACAGGACGCCAGTACGTGATTTGGCAGACTTACAAGAAAGAATTTATGCTGCTGTCAACAATGTTACACCACAGATGCTTCATAACACTTGGGTCGAGGTTGAATACCGGTTGGATATTTCCCGTGCCACCAATGGAAGCCATGTTGAGGTTTATGGAACATAAGGTAACAAAAATTCCCAGTTTTCATTCTTTGTAGCAGTTGGTTTCAACTATATACTTGTATTAATTCAGAAGTTATAGCTATTTCTTTTGTTATACTTATAAGCGGAACACTCTTATTAGTTTAATTTGTGTTGTTGCTGAGGTAATTGAAAGTTTGAGAGTATCTGGCTCAATGGATCTGTGAATCCAAACATCTTTTTATATTGCATGAAGCAATATTCATTTCGATTGTTACAGGGAGTGTAATATTTATGTTATTTATTTTGTAGTTTAGCTCTTCACAGTGTTAAAATTCTACTACTTGTTGCTGCCAATTCAGTGCAACCGAATTAGTTGCCTAGCAAGGGGACGAAAATTTACCTTTCGTCCATACCATATGAAGTTACTCTCAAGACATACAAGAAATTGCATCTTCTTATTGTATCACACATACGAGGATCATACTGAAAGTCATGTTATTATTCGGTTGAGAAGCTTGAACTCTCACTTTGAGAGAGGAACATAGGTCAAGGATGTTTGAGAATAAGGTGCTTAGGAAAATATTTGGGGCTAAGAGGGATGAAGTTACAGGAGAATGCAGAAAGTTACACAACACAGAACTGCACGCATTGTATTCTTCACATGACATAATTAGGAACATTAAATCCAGACCTTTGAGATGGGCAGGGCATGTAGCACGCATGGGCGAATCCAGAAATGCATATAGAGTGTTAGTTGGGATGCCGGAGGGAAAAATACCTTTGGAGAGGCCGAGAGGTAGATGGGAAGATAATGTTAAAATGGATTTGAGGGAGGTGGGATATGATGATAGAGACTGGATTAATCTTGCTCAGGATAGGGACCAATGGCGTGCTTATGTGAGGGCGGCAATGAACCTCCGGGTTCCTTAAAAGCCAGTAAGTATCTTCAATTTAGTTCGTTTAACGTATATAAGCATATCGTATTTTTAATTTTCCCTTTAGAATTCTAAATATTTTAAAATTTTGTATTTATAACGTGACATAGGCATCATTATTGTGTGCTCGAGGTTGCGGGTTCGATCCCGGCCCAGGTCGATGGCATTTAAGTGTGCTTAAATGCGACAGGCTCATGTCAGGAATTTACTGGCATGTAAAAGAACTCCTGCGGAACAATAATAATAATAATAATAATAATAATAATAATAATAATTCATCACCATCATTATTATTTTTTGTGTTCTGTAGAATATTGTATTGAAATGGAAGAGTAGAAATGTCTTTATCTTTTCAGTTTACTTACTTACAAATAGCTTTTAAGGAACCCGGAGGTTCATTGCCGCCCTCACATAAGCCCACCATCGGTCCCTATCATGTGCAAGATTGATCCAGTCTCTATCATCATATCCTACGTCCCTCAAATGCATTTTAATATTATCTACGTCTCGGCCTCCCCAAAGGTATGTTTCCTTCTGGTCTCCCAACTAACACTCTATATGAATTTCTGGATTATCTTTTCAGTTTAGCTTGAAATAAGCATATCTTGGCTGCGGTTTCTGAACATTTAATTAAAATTAGGTTTTGGAGTTTATTTTAAATTTTTCAAGATTGTATTTAACGTGAAATGAGCAGTATTCATTCTTCGCTCTGTAACACAGTTTAAACACAGAAATTAAATGGTATATTATCTATATTTTTCTTACCAGTTTAAAAACAATGTACTTGGCAATGACGTTCAACTTCCCTGTTCATAACAAAGCCAGGTGAAGGGGTTGTTCAGAGTAACACATCCTTGTGTGCACTCCCTGCTGATTACACAACGTTGCACGATCCTGTAATTCATGTATTTTAAAATGCACATTTTTGTGGAAAACTATTAAAAATACAGCAAAATTTTATTTGACTTCTTGTTGCACTTTACTAAAGGAATCAACCACCAGAATTAATGACATTACTTACGGATCACCCTGTATATACGGTACGGAGTTTTGAAGGATACGCTTAGTAATTTAAGAAGTCATATGATGGGGACTTCAACCATGTAATAAGACCTGCTTCATTTCAGAGAATGACTTGGAAAGAGGCAAACTTCATGGATGAAGTACTCAGTGTTCCAGGACATTGCTTGCTAGCAATGGACCGTGTTTATGGCTTAACAGCTCGTTCTACCTGGGCATACCAGCTAACATACTACCTACATGTATGAATATGGATATGACCTGAAAAGAAACTAACTTAAAAACAAAACAGACGCAGTGCGAGCTGTGGAAAGTACCTGGTGTCGGTTATGTGCGGTTTTTTAATGTTTGTTGGCTGTGTTACGAAGTTTTAGTGGCCATATTATGACCTACCTCGAGATACGCTGGGAGATATCCAAGACCAAAAAGGAAATGAAATTATAGCAGATAAAAATTCGTGTTTCTTTTATCAAAAAGTGTAGATAGGAGCATAATGTACATTTTTTTACATTAAAAAGTAAATTTCTGAAATCTGTGTTCATCGTGCAACGCAATTTGTGTTGCTCTTACTGCCCTTCCTGGAGCAATCTGAGTCCAGATAATATGTCCGATTTAAATGAATAAAAGACTGGTATTAGTAGTCATTTTGTATAAAGTTACGAACATTAAAATTGAGTGCGAAGAGACTAGTCTCCTAGAAAATTGCTTATACCAGCATGTACTGTCTGTATTAATAGAAACAAATGGAAAATTATTGTTTTATCCAACGATGACTAATTTTCTTTTCCTATTCCCCAACATTGTAACACTTCGAAATCATTTCTACAATTTTATTCTCCCTTTATTTCTTTCTTCTTATTATTTTCATTCACTTCACGGATTAGAATTAATGCCTGTTCCAACTTCACAGTTATAACACTTTTCTTCTCGTCTTTCTTCCCATCATTCTTGCCTTTTTTCTCACATATGCCCTTCTGTCTCTTCTTTTCTCTCATTTTATTTTATTTCTTCTCTTTAGCCTTTCTTTCTTTCTTTCTTTCTTTCTTTCTTTCTTTCTTTCTTTAACTCTTATATTTAATGTTCATCTTATTTCTTCTCCTTTTTTATTATCCAATTTAATAAACCCTATTTCACCCTGAGGTATATTAGGGTTATAGTTGACATCAAAGTACATATTTTACAACCAATAAACAATAGTAAAGTTATAATATAAAATAGTGGCCACAATTACAATTCACATGAATTATGTAGAAGAATGCACCTTAATGAAAGAATGGATCCTGTTAAAGATTAATGAGATGTTTGAGGAATAATCAATGGAAAAGACATACATACATAATAATAATAATAATAATAATAATAATAATAATAATAATAATAATAATAATAATAATAATAATGTTTTATTTTCGCTGGCAGAGTTAAGGCCATAAGGCCTTCTCTTCCACTCAACCAGCCTTAATCAATACAATACATAAATTTAAATTACAAATATTTACTCTACACTTAAAAGGTTCTCCAGCAATACTCTTCACTACACATTCATTTAAATTTAGATAAATCTATAAGGTAAAGTAGTAACTTAATTTATGAGCTAATTTAATTCAATGAATTATAATTAATTTAATATTTGAAATAGCTAGTAAAATGATGAAAATTTAATTTAATATAACCTTACTAGGACTATGTTACAGGGAGAATACATATATTTCTATTTCTATAATGAGAATATTAATGTAATTGCCATTAGAGGTTTTGTAAATCTATTTAGAGAAATTAATGATAATAATAATAAGAATGGACAGATGTTAGTTTCATTATAAGTAACACATATTAATCAGCAATTCATCTGTTAAGTAAGAATTTATGTAATTTTGACCTAAATGAAGTTATTGTCCAACAACCCCTTATATCACTCGGAAGCGAGTTCCATACATACATACATACAATGGCTTTTAAGGAACCCGAAGGTTCATTGTCGCCCTCACATAAGCCCGCCATCGGTCCCTATCCTGTGCAAGATTAATCCAGTCCCTATCATCATATCCCACCTCCCTCAAATCCATTTTAATATTATCCTCCCGTCTACGTCTTGGCCTCCCCAAAGGTCTTTTTCCCTCCGGTCTCCCAACTAACACTCTATATGCATTCCTGGATTCACCCATACGTGCTACATGCCCTGCCCATCGCAAACGTCTGGATTTAATGTTCCTAATTATGTCAGGTGAAGAATACAATGCATGCAGTTCTGCGTTGTGTAACTTTCTCCATACAAGATATACAAGAATGTCTAACCGTTTCAGGGTAAATACACGACCTAAAAAGATAATCAATAGTAGATTAATATAACAAAGTTTGACTTTCACTTTCAAATTAATACTTAATTCATGAACAATGGAACAGTTAAGAGTAATAAAGGGATATTACAAGCAATGATTTACGGTCACAAGTTACATACGTGATTCAGGAACACTTACAATAATTAAAATAATAACACAAGTATTGACTTACAACTAACGAATAACGAAATTCTTGAAGGGCAATATATAATAGTAGGGGCAATAGAAAAGATTTAAACACAAATGTAAACAGTAAAGGAATAGTAGAAATTAAAGCAATAGGTAAGAACAAAGAGATACTAATAACAATACATTGACTGTAGTTACAGATTAAACACATTATTTTAAAAACAAACACGCAAAGGATCAATAGCTATTTTCAGGCATTATATACATTGACCATGACTTTAATTCACATCTTCTTGACGTTACTTCGTATATTATTTTGTGTTTCAATCTATTTCAATTTATTTTTCACTGTAACAACAAAAATATGTTTCATAAAGCCTCAAGGCATTTCTCTATATTTACTGTATCACGGTACTCTTTGTCAATGACACCTGTAATAATTATAGGAAGAAATATATATATATATATATATATATATATATATATATATATATAAAAATAAAATAGCTATGAAACACATTATTTTAGAAGCAATAAATAGGTATACTAAGAGATGACTTAAAATTTACGAATTAAATACATTATTTAGTAACAACAATTTCTTCTCCTTTCTACTTTTCTCTGCCTTCCTTTTTGTTTTCCTACCACTTCTCATTACTTCCTGGGCACGTATATCTGTACTCTCAATGTTTGTGTCTGCATATTTGCTTAAGCTTGGTTACTTCTCCTCTTCTTGCATTCTTTACACTATACTCTTGCTTCCTTTCAATTTAGTGGGTGAATTCCGTGTTAACGACCCCGTTTACGTTGGGGAGAAAGGAAGACTATCGTCCTCAGGGGATGTCAGAGGGATGGTTGTATTGTAGACAGTAAGCTAAGTAGATATTTCTACATTGGAGTCTCACGCCGCTAGGGTCCACAAGATCACAGATCAAGATAGGCTGTTATTAAATGTTTGTGTGAGATGCAAATACCTCATGAGTTTGATGTAGTAATTAATAGTTACTAGGCAACCAATGAAGAAAATAAACTGTCTTCCGGATTTCACACAAAAGAAACTCGTTCATAATACCAAGAAGTAAGATATCTGAAGTCATTTGTAAATTGTACTGTTTAAATGGATAGAAGTAGATTACCCGCGTGGTCTAGCGGTAGCGTGCAGCAGTCATGCTTTCATGTCTGTGTTCATTACCACTTAGATTGACTACCTGCCAGGTTGAATTTTTACGAGATTTTTCTTAACTGTAATTCGAATATCAAATAATCTCATGGCGGGTCCCATTACTCAGTGCTATACGAGATCAGTCCTGTGGTCAGTTTTCAGGTGGAGTTGTGACTACGAATTTTCTGGGATATGGTTGATTTCCACCTACAGATATCAAAGGTAGTGATGGAAATAACATTTTCCTTCCCATTTTGCAGTTTTAGAATTGTCCGTAACTAAGTTATGTATATTACTTTCAGAACTGTAGTTTTAAGCATCAAATGTATATTTAAAGTAATATTCAAACTTATTCCGTAAAATACAAATATACAGGGTGTTTAAAAATAATTTAATATTTTAATATTTCGAGAGTGGTGGTATTCATCAAAACAAGACAAGAAAGTCTAATAAACACGAGTCCTAAAATTAATATCTTCTGAGATGAATAAGTTACTTGTTTATCAACGTCATAGGAGATGATAAATGTGATTTCCATTCATTGTGACGCATCCTTCTGTCCTACGTCTTAGGGAATCACACTTGTTAGACTTTTGTTTACTGCATTTCCGATACGATACTATATAGAGTGATTCACGAGGATTTACCGTCGCTTACGATGCTTATTTCCGAAGACATTCTGAGCAAAAAATGTCATAAAACATGTATCCTAATCTCAATATTTTCATAATTACACTAATATGAAGTTGTTAGTAAAATAACATTATTCTTGAGTTTTAGGGTCAAAAAATATTACAGATAAAGAATGAATTATCCAGGAGTATCATTTCTTTAATTAGATAGTATTCTGAAGCTAGAAATGTGTTGTGAATTCCAAACTTGCTTCGTACAGATTTTTTTTTTCGATTTTTAACTACAAAATTACTTTTTTCTTACGCATTTATCAAAAATGAAACAGAGAGAAAGACAGTCTGTTAGCTTTCCCAATAACAGGACTGCCTCATTGGACAAAGCATAACAAACACACAGAGTGAAAACAAAAACAGACCACAAAAGAGAAATGTGGGGAACGAACAAAAAAAGAGGACATTAAGTACAGATAATAGCGTACACATAACAGGCCTAAACATAGTAAACAAATAGATTAGACGTTCAAACAAAAGTTCTTCCTTCTTAGGAAACAAAGCACAGGTGTTTTTTTTTTAAATGGCAAGTGATCCTCTTATAGCGGCAAGGGAAACATCACGAATGAAGTCGTTGTTCAGCTGGAACTTCTTGCAGACACTGGCAAAGAGGCGAGGTATTGTGCCCCTAGCGCCAACCATTAGCCCAACAACTTCAATGGAGATGAGGTGATATTTCTCCAAATAGAATGGAACTGTGGGCTCATAAATTCTGCATTTTTATGCGTGGACTTCAGCGGGCTGTTGTTCCTGTGCCTAGAACCTGACTGTCGGGTCGATAATGTAGGCGGATGTAAAGCCTGGTGGAATGGCAAGCATGTCAATTCGCCGACAGGATCCCTCTTGAGAGATGCCATGGTCTTCTTCGTGCACAGTAAGACCTTTCTTCCTCAAGGCTTCGGCAATCGTGGACCTGATTCTGTGATGTCTAGAGTTCCGCAGTGTCTCGCTGAAAGGACAGGCACCCAAAACGTGGCCAAGAGTTTCAATCTCACTGACGCAACGACGACAGTGGTTTCCATCACGGGACCTTCCTGGTATAGCACGCAGCGGACAAACATTAGCTGTCATTTTAAGAGCTTGTCTCCATTCACTGCTAGTGAGGCGATCAGGTTGTCGGATCCATTTATTGGCGGGAGTGAACTCCTTATAGAGGACGAAGCCATTCCCTTTCACACCACTCTTTTAAATTCTTTAAGACTGTACATTGAGATGTATAATTTAACTGTAAAGAATCAAGTTCCTATAGTCGTATGATTTGTAACAATATATATGAGATCAGTGGCGAGTTTTGTGTAGAATTTAAACTTTCAAATAATAATGGAAGGAAAAAAAAAAAATAAAACAAGTAAAAAGTGAGAGAAATAGAGGAAAACATAAACTTAAGAATTACGGAGAGGAAAAGAACGAATTAAATCCCGTCCCTCTAGGAGGAAGACAGATTTTCACTTCTGTGATGACGGAGATAGAACCCGTACCCACAGCGTCTGCATTCGCAAACTGTACCGTCATTCAAAGCTGATGGCTCTGTATTTCTATCAAGCTTATAACTACTGAAATATTCAGTAGAAGATTATGTCACAGCTCGCCGAGTACATCTGTGTTATAATTGATACTATCGCTTAACAGCTCAAGTGACCATTATTCCACGCCTTTACGACCGACGCTGCAGAAGTCTTGTCATCGTACGGGTGCGACCATTGTTCTGTCTACCCCAGTGACCTACAGGCGTTAATTTTCAATAAAACACAACACAAAACCTTGTGAAATATATATATACTATAATTTGGTTTAGAGTTCGCAGGAAGGATATAAAAATACATAGAGAATGGATGCGGCACTGGAGATAGAGACCGTGTTCTGAATTTATTACATTTCTTCAGAAAGCATAGGTAGACATAACGGCTCGGTTAGAAAAGCCAACGTACTATGGTAGGAACAATCATGTTTTTAAAATCAAATGTAGGAAACAGAAAATGGATGTAGGTAAATTCTCATTTTTAAATAGAACTATAAATGATTGGAATGACCTACCTGCAGCGGTCTTTGAGGGCTGTCCTTCCTTAAGGAGATTCAAGAATAATTTAAAAAGTTGTATATAAAGTGAAAATTAAAATTAAGGTGACATTCAACATTTAAATTTTTAAGGTGACATGTATTTATCTAGGCTGACGAGTTTACTTCCTTGGTTTGAATTGTAAATTATTTAAAACTAGCGTGTAAGAGGGCCTTAGACTAGAAATGTTTAGCTTAAATGTAGTTTTGTTTATAAGTATGCATAAGGATATAATTATTTGACTT
Source organism: Periplaneta americana (assembly GCF_040183065.1). NCBI lineage: Eukaryota > Metazoa > Arthropoda > Insecta > Blattodea > Blattidae > Periplaneta > Periplaneta americana. The sequence goes on along the minus strand of NC_091121.1, from coordinate 181,587,820 downwards.
ATTTGAACTGTTGTATCAGTGAAGCGAGGTGAGTCAGTGAAGTTATGGTTTTACAGTGCAGTGAATAGTTCCGATCAGTGAAAATTTATAGCGTCAATGAAATGTGTTCTATAGTGTCAGTGAAATGAGCTACAGAGTGTCAGTGAAACATGTGCTAAAGTGTCAGTGAAATGCGTCATAGTGCCACTACAGGGAATGAGATGAGAGTAAAGTGAAAGACAATTGAAACTTATGTAGGACCTATAGATAATTATGTAGATTGTATTGTAAAATTAGGTATTTTAGTTTATGTTTTATTATTATTGTGTTAAATTGTATTGTGTATTATTATTGTCTTGTGTGTAAAATTGTATATGTGTTGTAAAACTGTATTGTGTATTGTAAATTTTATTGTGTATTGGTTATCATTTTATTGTGTATTGTTAATATCGTATATACCACTGCCACCAGGTGTTTGCCCACTTGCAGTGTAATATATATATATATATATATATATATATATATATATATATATATATATATATATATATAATGGCTTTATATAACCTGGCAGAGTTAAGGCCGTAAGGCCTTCTCTTACACTCAACCAGGATTAAAACTTGCTTACATATTAAGAATAATAATAATAATAATAATAATAATAATAATAATAATAATAATAATAATAATAATAATAATAATAATAATAATGTTTTATTTTCGCTGGCAGAGTTAAGGCCATAAGGCCTTCTCTTCCACTCAACCAGCCTTAATCAATACAATACATATTTATATTTAAAATATTTACACTACACTTAAAAGGTTCTCCAACAATATTCTTCAGTTTTAACGACTACTAGACTACATATTTATTTAAATTTGGATAAACCTATAAGGTGAAGTAGTAACTTAATTTATGAGCTAATTTAATTCAATCAATTATAATTAATTTAATATTTGAGATAGCTAGTTGAGATAGCTGCATAGTTGAACATAAAACTGGATCGGAATTAAGTAATTACATATTGATACAATTTAGGTATATATTGAGATCAAAAAAGGTAGTTACATGAAATTTACCTCATAAAATAAATATAAACATAGTGGAATACATATTAATATTGTTAGAATCAAATACAAATCACATAAAAACAGAAGCCGATAATTCAAAAAAAAAAAAAAAAAAAGATGTACACATTAAAAATAAAAATAAACACATTAGTATACATATTAGTAATATATTACAATTAAGTAGGATTTACATAATTAAACCAGAAACCGACAATTGAATAGAATGTACACAAAAAATAGATTAATAATAAAAAACAACACAGTGGGATACATATTGTCGTTAAGTGATAAACAAACACGATTTAGATAATAAAAATAACAATATACATATATATATATATATATATATATATATATATATATATGTATATATATATATATATATCTTCTGATGATGATGGTGATGTGTTCTGCATATGTGGAAATGTTTTGTAGTTTTGTTATGGCTGTGATTTGTTCTTTGTAACGTGTTTGAAATGATCTGCCTGTCTGTCCTATGTAGAAATTGTTGCAGGTGTTGAATTTGAGTTTGTATACGCCTGTGTGGTTGTATTTGTTTGTTTGTGTTGTTCCACACTTCCACATATGCAGAACACAGTATCACAAATGCTAACCACACCTACAGAGACATAAACACAGACATGGAAATTCTACATATTCAACCAAAAAGCCAAAAACTAAACACACTAGAACAATACGAAATATATAGACACACAAAAACACATCCAAATGAAATTTTCAACACACAACTCAATTTCAGAACACACACACTCTTTGATTCCACATTACACTACACAAACACACCCCACAGAAAACATAAAAAAGGCGCCAAGAACGGCACCAACCAGTTCTGAAGATGGCCATAACAGGCTGAAACATGTTAACCAGGTACAGTAAAATTTAACACGAGAAAGACCTATAATACATATTCTGTGAAAAAGGTTTAATGTAATTTTTATCGTTTTTGTTGCCTTGTCGACATAAAAATTGTTTTATATGAAACATTTTATACCGTGATTTGGGAAAGCCATTGAATTAATTCCCAATATGCTCAGTCAGTTTAAGAGAGCAGTGTATTATGATAGTAAATGATTGAAAGAATTTCAGTTTTGTCCTTTAAATGTGCAGAATTTGATCCGAACAAATGTAACTTTTCGTTTTGCAAAGGAATTTCACAAAGTTCGGGAACATAACAATAAGCTGTAATGTTTTTTTGGATAGATGATGAAGAAATTTAATCTGTACGATACACATAAAACAAACAATTAGAAATTACGTGACACATTTATAACATTTTTTTTCTTACGAGAAACTTTCATCACATATCCTTTATCTGATCCTAAATGTTACAAAACCACTGAATAAATCATAGCCAGAGTTACGGGCCAAGATTATACAACTCAATTTTGATAATAAATTCTGACCTAGGTTATTTTGAGTTTAATAAATTTAAGAAATAAATTAAGCAAATTATTTAGTCCCCTTTTCCTTTTTTTCTTTTTCTCAATTTCAATATACTATTTAAGCTTATTCATTCTAACTCATATTCCGTTCTTGACTTGATTCTCTATTTTTATCTATAGTAATATCACGAGATGTCTGAGATTCCCCGATAAATCCACGAGCGAACGAGTGCATTTATCTGTAGTAATCTCAGACCTCGAGTGACATTTATTAGGACTATTTCGTGAATAAAATAAAAATTTAAATAATATATCCCTAAAATTTGATCACAAAATGTTAATAATTGTATATTAACGAATACTTAACTTATTCAGACATTGTGAAGTTGAAATACTCGTAGATGAATATCGATTATTGCAATAAAGAAATTCGATGTTATTATTAGACATCGGATTTTTAGGCACTAAAAATTGCAGTTTTAGGCGCCTAAAATAAGCTCAAAATTTGTAAAATTAGGCTCTATTTTAATGAAAATAGGCATTTTAGGCACTTCAAGGTATCATACTTATTTCTTTCACTGAAATTTTTAGTTATACACTAAAATACGCACAAAAAAGTATGTTTAAACATTAAAAAAGAATACTATATTATATTTATAAACAGAGCTGCATAAATTTAATATATTGAAACTAATGAAATAATGATTATTGATATCAAGATTACTCATTTTAAGTTATTGAAATTCAGTTCCATGCTCAGACTTTATTATAATTATCTGCACAGTACACCACCAGAATTTTTTCTAAATTCTCCACAGTTAACCTTTGCCTTTTGTCACTGAGAATCATTTTGAAAGCAGAAAAACTTCTTTCAACCGAAACTGATGTGAGAGGCGCAAATTTTAAATTAGGTACAATAGAAACATCAATACTTACTGGAACATTTACACTTTCCCCCGATATCACTCTTGATACTTTTTCCAACAATGAAAATCCTACATTCTTATTTAATACGTTGTCCCACTTATTTTTAACTTTTTTCCCAGTTTCGCTCAAAGCAGAATGTATGTTCACTTGAGCTTCCTTTACTATTGCTATTTGGCTACAAAGAGATTGTTTTTCACGTTCTAATTGTTCAATGCTTGCAGGTATGAAAGAAAAGTTTGATGTTATGTAGGCAATATCGTTTTTCACTCGTGAGTCATTCAGACAATCTTTCACTGCTTTCACACACGCTGCACTATCAGTTTCAGGTAATTTATCAATAACTGTGACCACTTCTTTAAAATACTTAGAATAATACACCACTGACTGAATACAGGTTCCCCATCGTGTAACAACCGGCTGAGGTGTGAGTGGGATATCTGGAAAGTTCTCTCTGAATATTGAAATCCTGGATGGGGCTTTACAAAAACATTTTTTTTTGTGTTAGAAATAAACGAATTGACAAGAGGAAATTCATTCCGGATTGTTTCAGAAACCCTGTGAAGGCCATGTGCTAGACAGGTTACATGCGTGAGGTTAGGATAAAATGTTTTAAGAAGTGGAGCTGCAGCAACCATGTATGAGGCAGCATCAGTACAAAACAACAGAACTTTAGAATCGTCTATATTACCTGAGTATAAAGACTGTAGGCCTTTATTTACAAAATAAGCAATGGCTTGGCTATTCACTTTCGAAAGTTCCTTAACACATACGAGGTGTGGAATCGAAGGTCCATCAGGACTAAGTTTTCCTACTACCATATTTGCTATATACCTATTCATAGGATCTGAGGTTTCATCCACAGAGACCCATATGTAAGAATCACCTATATCCTCCCGAATGGAAGCTAAAGTTTCATTGTATATTCTGTCTAAGTAATTTTTTCTTAGGGTCGACTCAGATGGGATATTTTGTTTGCAGTATTTTTGTAAAAACTGTCTTAAAACCGGATATTCAATTGCATTCCAGGGAATGTTAGCAGCAACAAACGCTCTGGTTAAATCAGCATAGAAATTGCTGCTGAGATTGGATGAAGTAGGCTGTGTTAGTAAAGTTTGTTGCAGTTGATTTTTCTGCTGAGCTTTAGCCTTATGAGCCGCTCCTTGCACATGCTGCTTTAGGTGGCACTTCTTTTCTTGCGAAATCTAAAAATGTAAAGTAAACTGAATTAAAATAAAATCCTAATTGTTGTATTGCCATATTTCTATCACAAAGTTAGTGGGTTCGAACAATCAAAATTTTAATGACCTGCGAATACTTTAACTATCGGAATTTAAAAGGTTAAAGTGTAGTGGTCTTAAAAAGAATTATACCTCAGGATAGCTCAGTCAATGTATAAATATTATAGGCCTACTCATTAAAATTAATAGAATTTATATATTTCAACTATTGTTACATACCTGCTTGCTACAAATCTTGCAGAATATTATTTTTCCATCATAAGTGAATTCTGAATATTCTGTGAGCCATTGCCGGATCAATGTAGATTTTGCACTTATATTTTTCGGTATTATCGCGTTAAACTTCACAGGAAAACGTCCTACCGCTCAAAACTTCTCAACACAAATAAGGTGAGGGAAAGAGCAACTGTTAACGAGCATTCAAATGAACCGTTGTTATTGAGATTCAATTGGACAAAAATACAAAGTTCCACTTATTGTTGCATTTCCTGGTAGTGTTAACACTAGGAGGGCCATTCTTTTAAATATTTTGTATCGGTTTACCCTACTAATTCGCAGTTTTACGACTTTTCATAAATATTTCAAAAACACTCTTTCTCCAAAAATTGTGATTTTATGACACTCTGAAGGGCAATACAGCTAATCGGTTTCAGACCGAAAACAGTCATTTTTATAGTATAGTATATCTCTGAATCGGTAGCAGCACATGTTGTAATTGTTGCCTGCTTCAAAACTAAGGTTGGTTCTTTGTCGGCATTTATGCCTCCAAACATGTTAAATTCGGTGAAATCTATTGCGAGTATCGTGAGATTCAAAACATTTTGTTTCCTTTATCAATGGTTTCATGGCCGGTGTGAAGCAAACTTTCCACTTTTTAAATGCCTTAAATTTCGCAGTGAATGCATGTATAAATTATAAAAAGTAAGAGTAAAATGCGAAACTTTACAGTGAGTTAGGCATTTTTAGGCGAATATTAACAAATTAGGCTCTAATAACCGTTTTAGGGCATTTTAGGGCACTATAAAACTCTTTGAATACCTTTCAATTTCCATGAAACACAAATATTAATAATTATTTTCACTTTTCTCCTAAAGAAACAAAATAGGCATTTGCCCTAGAATCCGATGTCTGGTTATTATTCAGTAATGCCAATTGCGAAAACCGAAATACAGGTTTAACATTGTTAATTACATGTACCGCACTTTTCTCTTATTATTATAACAAATACATTTTCATTATCTGCTGAAATCATAATTTAATTTAACTGTAACAGTGGGGACAGCTATATACCAAAGCTTATGTATTCACAGCGAGACATGTTGCTACACAGTGAAGCCATCTCTGTATAGATAGGCCTAATTAAAACACGAATTCTATTACGCCATACGAAAGGCAGTTTGATCAAAGACATTACTATGCAAGGTCATTGGGTTTGATATGTGATGATGTTACATAAATTTCAACCTCTATTAATTGTTTAATTTCAATACAAATGTTATAGGCTACAATTTTATAGGTTACGTTAGGCCTACTTGTGGAAGCAGCACCAATGTCAGCTGTGCCTTGTTTCGACCGTTACTTACAATGAGTGCTAAACGAAAGCATTTTTTATAGCTCGACAAACGCATTCTCGCTGTAGTGTGTAACGGAACTAAAGCTGCATCTACACAGTTCAATATTCCAATCGCGTATGCGTGCAATCTGGGAAGAATAGAATCAAGTTTAAAAGGTACGTTTAATTAAGATGCATAAGGATTTTGTGTCTAAAATGGTGCGCCGTTTTGAACGTGGTCTTCACTGCGTAAATATATTAATTAATATTAAATATCAATCTTGCATTCATTGCTTTAAAGTTGAAAGAAAAGTTTAACCGTGTAGTTGCATCTTAATGTATTCATGATCATCAATTTACGGGGAAACAGTTGGCGACAACGACTAAAAAAAGAACGACCATGCGATAAATTGATAGCGATAAATCTAGCTGCAGAAGTTATCGCAAAGTCTGACTGTGATTGGTTGGAATTCAAATTTTCATTACACTTCATTGGTCGAAAATGGAATGACGTCATGTAAACGAAATAGTCTAGGAAATCTCAGACCTCTAGTGACATTTATTAGGACTATTTCGTGAATAAAATAAACATGTAAAAAATATATCTCTCAAAGTCGCTTATAAATTGTTAATAATTGTATACTTATGAATACTTAACCTATTTAGACATTGTGAAGTTGAAATAGATGAATAACGATTACTGCAATAAAGAAATTGAATGTTATTCAGTAATGCCAATTGAGAAAAGCGAAATATAGGTTTAAAAATGTTAATGACATGTACTGCACTTTTCTCTTGTTATTATACCAAATACATTTTCATTATCTGCTGAAATAATAATTTAATTGAAACATTTTATAATATAATTACAAATAACCTGATTAATACATTAATTAAATGAACAATTGTTATGAAGTAGTGTCATTTTCTTTAGATACAATGGACATGGAATTAGAAGATGAAGATGTAGATGTGGAAGTAGGATTTCGCACTTTATTTAGTACAATGGATTCATGCTCATCGATTTACGGGGAAATAATTGGCGACATTGACTAAACAAAAGAACAACCATGCGATAAATTGATAGTGATAAATTGAGCTGCAAAAATTATTGCAATGTATGACTTTGATTGGTTGGATGTCAAAATTTCATTACATTTCATTGGTCGAAAATGAAATAATGTCGCATGAACGAAATAGTCTTCGTAATTATCCCTGTTTTTTAATAATTCTATTGGTTTATTACTTTTATTGAATTTTCGTTATGTTCTTTAGTGCAAAATAGTTGTTTCTGGGAACCGCCCCAGGACACGAGCTTGCTCAAACGGGTATGCTATGTAAATAATATGTATTTATTTTATATTTTATGTAGGAATGAATAATAAATAAATTATAAAATTCAGTCATTCTTCCTTTATGCGTGTAGTTTGCAATTAGGCTTATGTCTATGTTCAATTATTTTTGCTTTTAATTACAAAACAGGTCTACGTAGTGTTTTTTTCTTAGCTATTAATTCATTTGTTTGTCCACAAGTTTGTATACTGGATTTATATCGAAAAAAATTGTTCTGCATTTAATTCTCTTTCTTCTTTTGTCTTCAGTTAAAATTCCGAATTGAAAAGTGTACGACATTATTGCCGTACTGTATGCAATACAATTTCAGTATTTATAGACCCCTTCAATGTCGGAGACCGATTTTCCAGGTAGTACTCGTATTTTAAGAGGAGAGGATGGTATTTTTTTTAACTTTTTTCATATTTGGTGTAAAATATTAATGTTTTGTATGTAAAGAGCTCATAGCTGTGGAAACTCAACCAAATAAAAATATTTTGAACAAGAAAATTATTTGGGGGCCCAAATTTGAAAGAAAATATACGCAATGCAGGATTATACTAAAACCAATATATCTAAACCGTTTTTAAAGATAGTTTCAAACAGTTTTTTGCAATGTACTTGCAAAAGCATGTTCTACAAATTGTCTGTAACAGAATTTTGATATTAGTCCCTACGTTTGTAAAATAAACAATTAAAATTTAATAACAGTTTTCTGATTTCCTTTCTTGCAAACAAACGGACGTATTTTTAAAATGAAATCAATTAACAAAATTCTGTTACAGAGAAAAGTTTCCTAATAGTCTAAGGAATATGTGTTCTAAATTTCATGCATGTATCTTTAATAGTTCAGAAATTATATCCATTTTTGTCTGGCAATGTAGCAAGAAAAATGAAGTTACTGGAAACCGATAAAAGCGGGCGTGTGATTTAAAAATCCATAGCGCAGGAAGTTTAAAAATGACGTCTCAACATCCGATAAGGGCACAAATACCCACAAAATGTTATGCAATGCATTCCACACATATCAAAGTGTATTTTAAAGATTTTTTTTTTAATTTAATTTACCGGTACCGGAAACAACAATAAAAGTGGGCGAGTGATTTAAAAATCCATAACGCAGAAAGTTTAAAAATGGCGACTCAACATCCGATAAGGGCACAAATACCCACAAAATGTTATGCTATGCATTCCACACATATCACAGAGTATTTTAAAGATTTTTTTTTTAATTTACTCTATTTTTCACCAAAAAATACCATCCTCTCCCCTTAAAATAGTAGAATGTCAGTTTTATTAAGAAATCACAGCTGCTATATAATATAAGATCAGTTAGGCCCTACAAGTTGTACGTATACCCTCATTGCTTATACTCATTCGATCGTTACATAGCGACAGTATGACGTCGGTTCCTTTATAGTGTTCATTTGTTTATGAAACAAAGTCGTGAGCCAATGCATTAAAAATTTGTTGCTGCCAGTCCTGTAATTGAGCCCGCAAGTCATGGATCGCCAGGCTGTTAACGAAGTTTTAATGGACGGATCGCGTGAAATTCCTTATACGAAATTTTGACACCGGCAACACTTTGATGAAAATAGGAAGAGCCACGAAAACACAGCGAAGTGTACAGATCGAAGGAAGCGAGCTCACGCCAGGGAACTCCAAAGACTGAGCTGCAGTTGCTCTTCGTGAGAGCAATTCACTGAAGTCTGCAGACATGTAAATTACTTAATTATATTTCAACAGTTTTTATATATTTATTAACATTACAATTGGGTATACACTCGGTGCCAGTTACATATTTTATACAATAATAACATTATAATAATTGCAGTAATAAATTTACAATAATTATTGTGATAAAATCAATAAAATAAACGTAAATTTAAATCCAACTATGAATAAATAGATGCAATAAACCTAGGACTATAAATAAGAACTATGCTATAATAACGCCTACAATAAGCAAAAATAAACCTAACTTATAAGTACTTCTATTAAACCCAACTATTACCAAGTTAAGTAATTACAAGTCACCTTAATTAATTACATATCAACTTAATTGCATATCAACAATTAATTACATGTAAACTTAATTACATATCAACAATTAATTACATGTAAACTTAATTACATATCAACAATTAATTACATATAAACTTAATTACATGTCAACAATTAATTACATATAAACTTAATTACATATCAACAATTAATTACATATAAACTTAATTACATATCAACAATTAATTACATATAAACTTAATTAATTACATGACACAACTTAGATAATTACACTGCACTTACAATTAAATTTTCAGTCTTATCTTCTCAACCTTTCCTTAAATGTATTGATTTTGAGAGGACCAGCCTGAAAGATTGCCGCAGGTAAGCTGTTCCAGTCTACTGTTGTGCGGTTAACAAAGGAAAATTTTGCCACGTCCGTTCTTTGTTTTCTACATTTAAACTTCCTAATATGATTAGCCCTGCCTAAGTATGATGGTGTTGCTAATCTAGTTTTGATGTCGGTCCATGCTTTGTGTCCCATTTGTGCCTTAAACAATGCGGTCAGTCTGGTTTTATATCTATATATGTATCTGTAGTATCAGGAAATGAAACTAAAATATATTATGGACTTCAAGAAAATCCATTGAAATTTGTGGATTTTGTCTCCAGTTGAAGGCCTTGTTACACAAAACAATAAATAACAGTGATTAAAAAAATAAATAAATAATAGCAAGATAACTGAAGAGAATCAGTAAATGGAAAGTACTCGAGTAATAATTAATTAGTGCTATGGGAGTAAGTAAAAATAATGAAAAGCCAGCGATTTGGATTCTACGTTTCGGAAATTAGAAACAACTCGAACATAAGCAAGCAAAATATCCTAAAATGAGTTAGTGAAACAAGTAATAAGAAATTATTACACATAAATAACTGTTATATAAACAACTCCGTAAGAGCTACAATATTTTCTAGTATAGTACATACAAGCCATTCGTTATTTCATCAAAGCAATTGCATGAATGCGCCGTGGTTTATAGTAAGACCCTTATGGTGGGGTTAAATGAACTAGATAACAACGCCATAGCTATATTCACTATGTACAGCCTATCCAAAAGAAAAACTATCTTTGATACAAAACCTGACCTAAGTGCTCAGGACGAAAGGGAAGAAATGGCTATTTACTTTCAATGTTTTGTTGGGTATAGAAGCTGTTATTTCACAATTAATACAAAAACGTGGCCTATCCTTATTCTTCCTTTAAATAATATAAACTGCCTCGTATTCAGCGTATTCCGAATCTCACCGGTCCGGTGGCATCAATGACGTCACGTTGCAGCGAAATAAGGAACAAAACTGCTGGAAGGATCGATGCTGTCATGGCGACTGTACAAGTTGTTGTCTGTGCTACGCTAGCAAAATTTTTGCGAAATTTTCTTACTCCCATCTCGTTCAAAGAAAAGATAGCATAAACAATTTATTTCTTGAACCAGTAGTAATAACTGGTCCGTTGACATGTTCGCTCATAAGCCATTAACATATTGTTTTTACGTTGTGCTCATTACAAATAATGCAGCAGAACACACCGCCATGACACAACAATGCACGATGTTATTCGTTTGCTAATTCCCGCCCTATACAAGAACCAATCAGATTCACTGTTGGCGGCTGATGGAGACTGCCACCACCTCTGCAAGCTGATGAAACCGGTGCGACACCGGTGGAGCATCAGTGACGTCATCGGTGGAATTCGGAACACCGTGATGCCATCGGATTGCTCACCGGTGAGATTCGGAATACGCTCATTATAATTTGAAATTGTTCATAAAAGCTATCTGTACTATTGACAAACGAAAGTTTGTTGTGGCAACTTGGCAACTAGCCGAGATATTTTATTTAATATATTGTGTCAATTTTTATTTGCATGTAGGGCTCCATATCGCGAACAGGGGCGTGTGAATGTCAAAATTCATTTTAAATCAGTAAGTTGCAAATCAGTTGTAAGTTTCAATGGTTGTGAAACTTGGACTCTCACTTTGAGAGAGGAACATAGGTTAAGGGTGTTTGAGAATAAGGTGCTTAGGAAAATATTTGGGGCTAAGAGGGATGAAGTTACAGGAGAATGGAGAAAGTTACACAACACAGAACTGCACGCATTGTATTCTCCACCTGACATAATTAGGAACATTAAATCCAGACGTTTGAGATGGGCAGGACATGTAGCACGTATGGGCGAATCCATAAATGCATATAGAGTGTTAGTTGGGAGGCCGGAGGGAAAAAGACCTTTAGGGAGGCCGAGACGTAGATGGGAAGATAATATTAAAATGGATTTGAGGGAGGTGGGATATGATGATAGAGAATGGATTAATCTTGCTCAGGATAGGGACCAATGGCGGGCTTATGTGAGGGCGGCAATGAACCTCTGCGTTCCTTAAAAGCCAATAAGTAAGTAAGTAAGTAAGTTACAACATAGCAGATGGAAGTAGAGTTAGTCGAACACGTATGTGGGGTATATTTATGTTAAGAGTGTGTCTTTTTTTTTTTTCTTTTTTTCTTGTTAGGAGGCAGGGAGGGAACATCCCATGCACTGCGACCTGAGGTCTATTGTACACCCTCTGTATGGAATGAGTTGCTTGCCCACCGATCCTCTACGCGCACCGATCTAACCACTTGACCACCTTAACGACCGATCCTTACAGCCAACACAGTCCATGTACCACTCCTACATCGAAAACCCTCCAAGGCTCCCTTAACGGTCCGAGGTGGAAGTCCTTCCCCGAGAAGGTCTGCCCCGGGTTCCGTTGCAGAAGCTATCCATCACCGCATGAATACAGTCCACGGAGGCCGGTCGAGAGAGCCAGCAGCTTCGGAGGGCCGCCTGTAGAGCGATCTGAAAATCAGTAGAAGTAACGGGATGATGAATGAAAGGATGATAGGGGAGGAAAGGAAGTGGCGAAGTTCCAATCGCCTGATAAAGTTACCTGATATTCATCCACAGGAGTGAGGGGGAAAAACCCCGATAAACCTCACTCAGGCAACACGTCCCGACCGGGAATCGAACCCGGAGTTAGACACAGCGGTGGACAAGAGCGTGTTTTACGTTGGATGGAAGGTTTTTCCAATGGAACAAATAATATTTGAAGTACGAGGCGCATCCAGAAAGTAAGTTTCCCGATTTTTTCCCCTTGAAAGTAAACGTAATTAGCCGTGTCAATTGCGCATGCGTAACAGATCTATGACGTATCAATCATGTGCCAGCCGGACAGGTCCCGCCTGGTGCCAGTAGCGTGGCAGCAGTGGTCAGAAATGGAAGCTCTTATTCCTTCTCCCGCCGCCTGCGAGGTTCGGTCGGTGATAAAGTTCTTTAATGCACAAAGTATTGCGCCAATTGAAATTCATCGGCAGCTCTGTCAGGTCTATGGGCCGAACATCATGAGTAAGCAGATGGTGCGTCGCTGGTGTAGGCAGTTTTCCGAAGGTCGTCAAAGTGTCCATGATGAAGAGCGCAGTGGGCGACCGTCCCTCATCAATGATGGATCGTGTTGAGCTGGTGCGGCAGTGCATCATGGAGAACCGTCGCTTCACGATTACGGAGCTGAGCAGCCATTTTCCGCAGATATCGCGATCCTTGTTGCATGAGATTGTCACTAAGCACCTGCTGTTCAAAAAAGTGTGTGCCAGGTGGGTGCCGAAAAACCTGACACCCGAACACAAAATGCAACGTTTAGGAGCAGCACTGACATTTCTGCAACGGTATCACGATGACGGCGACGAGTTCCTCGACAGGATCGTCACGGGCGATGAGACTTGGATTTCGCACTTCACCCCGGAAACCAAGCAGCAGGACGAAATTCAAACAGACGCTGTCGGTACGGAAAGTGATATGCACGGTGTTCTGGGACAGGAAGGGCATTCTGCTCATTGACTTCCTTCCAAGAGATGAAACAGTGAACGCTGACCGTTACTGTGAAACACTGCGAAAATTGCGACGTGCCATTCAAAACAAGAGGCGTGGAATGCTTACTGCAGGTGTTGTGCTCCTCCATGACAATGCTCGTCCACATACGGCTCGGCGCACAGCAGCTGTTTTGACGGAATTTGGCTGGGAGTTGTTTGATCAACCACCCTACAGTCCTGATCTTGCTCCCAGCGATTTTCACGATTTCTTGCACCTCAAGAAATTCCTGTCCTCCGGTGAGCGTTTTGGCAACGACGAAGAGCTGAAGACGTCTGTCACACGCTGGTTCCATTCACAGGCGGCAGAGTTCTACGACAGACGGATACAAAAGTTGATGCCACGATACGACAAGTGTCTCAATTCTGATGGTGGCTATGTTGAAGAATAGCTGAAACACTGCTGTACCTGTTGCCAATAAATGTTTTCCTGAAAGTGTGTGTTCTTTTAAAAAAATAGGAAAACTTACTTTCTGGATGCGCCTCGTACTACTTCTGCACATTGAAGGAACGCTTGTGAAGAGGCTTATCTTCGGATTTGAGTTTTATCTGTTATCTTGCTATTTCAACGCTTATCAAATAATGTTACCTAAATACATATAATTTTCTATTAGACCTATGCTACTAATTTCTGTTAGAGTAAACAAGATTAAAATAGTTTTAAGTCTGATAGAAGTAACAGGGCATACACATTAAACTAAAGCCATTTTATGTGGGTGTTTTATGGTGGCCATAGCAACTAAGAAGGTCTAGTTTAATGAGTCTATTCCACACTGGCCACAGCGTCTGCGAGCAGATGGGAAGGAGCAGAAATGGGAATGGAATGGGAGAATGCTAAGACTAGCTGAAGAAGCTATGAAAACTCCTCTCTGCCGAAGTAACTTGCTATTTACTTGCTAAAGATCTCCGAACTTCAGCCTTCTACAATTAAAGTCTTTATTCTTTAATTGAGGAGTAATCTATGGATAATAGGAGATGATATAAGCAAGTTTGAGACTCGAGATGTGGGATTCTGTTGGAGGAAATGTCTTTTATCTTGAAATTAAATAAAGGGAAGTTAATTCAGTACTCTTACTTGAAGCTGAGCTTTTCTGAGCTTCATAACATCTTTAAAAGTTGGTTTAGTTTTCAAAAGGGACAGATGAACTCAGTGAGTTGGCTATTTTACTGTTTTTCACCAAAGGGAACAGGCGTTAAAATCATAGGTAGATTTTATTAAATGTGTGGTGGATAATTAGTTGTGGAACAGGTTTTGTCTATTAACGTCTGTTACCCTGCAAGAAACTTACTGTCATGTATCATTATGATGTACCGAAGTACATATGATATTTCCGTGCAGATATTCTGCGTCATCATATGATGAAAGATGAGTTGAACGGAGAAAAATTCTCTTCGGCACCGGGATTTGAACCCGGGTTTTCAGCTCTAAGTGCTGACGCTCTATCCACTAAGCCACACCGGATTCCCATCCCGATGTCGGATCGAATCCTCTCCGTCTTAAGACGGCGCTTATTCCGTCGGATCCCGGCCACTTAGTCACTCATAACAAGTGCACCTCTTCACATGTATGGACATTGTGCCACTGCCATTTATCTATGACGCAGTGCATGAGGATAGGCCACTAGATGGAACCCAAGAGGTGGAACTTAAACTGAGAGGATTCGGAATATGTATAGTAAGACTTTCCTGTGTTAAATTTCAACGTACCTCGTTTACATGTTTCGACCTATTTATAGGTCATCTTCAGAACTGGTCATTGTTGGTCTTGGCGCCACTTGTTCTGTTTCCTGTGAGGGTGTGTTCCTGTGGTATAGTGTAGAGTCAAAGAGTCTGTGTGTTTTTAAGTTGAGTTGTGTGTTGAGAATTTCGTTGGGGTGTGTGTTCGTGTGTCTGTATATTTCATATTGTTCTAATGTGTTGAGTTTCTGGCTTTTTGGTTGGATGTGCAGTATTTCCATGTCTGTGTTGATGTCTCTGTGGGTGTGGTTAGCATTTGTGATGTGTTCTGCATATGTGGAGGTGTTTTGTAATTTTGTTATGGCTGTGATGTGTTCTTTGTAACGTGTTTGAAATGGTCTGCCTGTCTGTCCTATGTAGATTTTTTATTTTTTTTTATTTGGGTTATTTTACGACGCTGTATCAACATCTAGGTTATTTAGCGTCTGAATAATATGAAGGTGATAACGCCGGTGAAATGAGTCCGGGGTCCAGCACCGAAAGTTACCCAGCATTTGCTCGTATTGAGTTGAGGGAAAACCCCGGAAAAAACCTCAACCAGGTAACTTGCCCCGACCGAGATTCGAACCCGGGCCACCTGGTTTCGCGGCCAGACGCGCTGACCGTTACTCTACAGGTGTGGACTCCTATGTAGAAGTTGTTCCAGGTGTTACATTTGAGTTTGTATACAACTGTGTGGTTGTATTTGTTTGTTTGTGTTGTTGAAATGTTTTTGTAGAGTGTTATTTGTTCTGTATGCGATGTTGTAATTTAATTTCTTGAATGAAGTTGCAGTCTTGTGTGTGTTTTTGTTTTCGTATGTTAGTGTGATGTATTTTTTGTGTTCTTGTGTTTGTGTTATATTCTTCTGTTTTTTATGATTATGTTTTGTCTTACGTATTATGTTGTCTATTATTTTAGGGTTGTATCCGTTTTCTTGTGCTATGTATTTGATTGTGTTTAGCTCTTCGTTGTAATCCTGTTGGTTCATTGGTATGTTGAGTAGTCTGTGTACCATTGTTCGGAATGCAGCTTGTTTGTGTTGTGTGTATGGTTGGATGTGTTGTGTATGTGTGTTGTTGTTGTTGTGGGTTTTCTGTATACTTTGAATGTGTGTTTGTTGTCTACTTTTGTTATTGTGATGTCTAGAAAATTTGAGAGGATTCGATCCGATATCGGGATGGGAATCCGGTGTGGCTTAGTGGATAGAGCATCAGCACGTACAGCTGAAAACCCGGGTTCAAATCTCGGTGGCGGAGAGAATTTTTCTCCGTTACTGTCATAGTCTAAGTTTAGCTTTCATTAAAAGGAAAGAGTACTGTCATCGTTTTTATAAAACTTTACTATGACTTCTTATAGACATTCCTTAGTAATATCAACCCCATTACAGGCCAGATCGGCCCAGTACGGATGTCAGTCCTAAATGTCCATCTCCTTTACCCACAAGACAATACAATGCTCCTGGTAATCATTTCTGGTAGACGCTTGGTAGACCCCAGAGCCAAAGTGCTACTAGAAGGGTTAGATCAATGGAGAAAATCATCACTTTGTTGGGAATCGAATCTGCGGCGTTAGACATTATATGCGTCCGCTATTGATACATTCTAGCATTCTTTTAACAGGAACAGAAATAAAGTTAAACTCTTCAATTTCATAATGCATATGTACTCCTCTCTTTTATGGCAGAATGCAGCTTAGGAATATAAAATAAATGGCTCGTTCGTTATTTCAAACTACTTTACTTAAGTTTGGAAATATTTTATGCCATATAGTAATTACATATGCTTTTCTGCAAATATTTTCAAATTTCATGTTTGAATTATAGTCTTCTTAGTCGCAGGTTAATTACTGTGGTGTATATTCGCTATCTGATATTATGATCTGATGCCATCTACGAATAAAAAAATTTCTGTGTACTCTTAGTGTTCCATTCTTTCTTAATGTTTGGAATGCTTTGTCAGTCAGGGAACCTCCTAATGGAAGAAGCTGAAAGCTTATTAAAGTTTTCTAAATAAGCGAATGTCCCGCGCCGTGGCGTCGTGGTCTAAGGCATCCTGCCTAGGACTCGCGTTACGGAATGCGCGCTGGTTCGAGTCCTCGTGGGAGAAGAAATTTTCTCATGAAATTTCGGCCAGCGTATGGGACCGGTGCCCACCCAGCATCGTGATGCACTTGGGAAGCTACGATAGGTAGCGAAATCCGGTTGCGAATCCCAGCTATAACGGCTGGGAGGATCATCGTGGTAACCACACGATACCTCCATTCTGGTTGGATAATCGTCCACCTATGCTTCGGCATGTGGGCGTGAGGCCAGCAGCCGGCTGGTCGGTCTAGGCCCTTCACGGGCTGTAGCGCCACGGAATATTATTATTATAAATAAGCGAATAATAGTACATTATGCAACAAGCCTATAATGGTAGTAATTAACCCAGATAAGACTGTCGTCCTATATATAGGACACCGGACGTTTCACACAAATATGTTAATAACAATGACTATGACAGACTAAATATAAGAAAAAAAAATGGAAGCAATTTATAACACATAAGGATTATGGTATCATGATTGCCGACTATGAAAATCTTACACAGCAATGTTAAAAAAATAAAACGTTCCGTCCTATATATAGGACGTCAGTCTTATCTGGGTTAAGACGCGATATGTTTCTTTATAAAACGAGCGCAAGCGAGTTTCATAATTTTCATACGAGCGTCTTAATTACCGTTATAGGCAAGTTTCATACGACTTTTTATGCTCGACCGTATTTCTAACTTGAAATTATTCATAACTATTCATGTTATTCTTATCTGACTGAGGAGCGGAACTGACCTTGTGCAATATCTCGTAAATTGTGAGATGTGCGCATACACAAAGTATTTATTTTTTCCCAGAAAGAAATGTCATTGACCTTGATATAATCTAGAGAGTAAAATAAACATTAATTTTGATATAACCTTGAAATTGATTTAGACATTGAAAAACGAGATGACAAATTGAATTTATTTGAATATTATTTACAATTAACCCTAAATATTATAGTAACAGAACATAACCTTCTGCGACAGTATTGGATTTCCAACCTCCGTGACGTTTCGCTAGTTGTCTTTCGATTGCATATCCGAGAATAATCGATACTTGCGCTTTCATATTGCTACAATGGTGTTTTCTGATTGGTGGAACACCTGAACTTTAACCCGTAAGCACACGCGCTGGGGTAAAAAATACCCAGGCGTTATTTTATTTGTTGGCAACAATGTCCATCAAATTTAAATTCATCCCGCGTTTTCACTATCTTTCTTTCAGATCTTTGTGCATTGTTGTACGTATGATTGAGTTAGTTTTCTTGTGGCTGCACATGTTTACACGTGTTTATATAAAGACCGGGTAAGAAATACCCCGCGCGTGTGCTTAGGAAGAAGTAGTAGCGAATAATTTTGATAGTGTTCCATTTGTATTTTACATCTCAAAATGGACTTAGAGTCTAGACAAAGTCGTCAAATAGTAGGCTGGCTGGATGAAGAGGACAAACAAGAAATTATTCAAGGTGAATCGGAAGATGAAGATGATCATATTTCGAAAAGTGAACATAATACTGATACAGAACAGGAACAGGAAGCAGAGAGTAGTGATGACGACTGTGACGACAACGCTCCACTATCTCAGTTTACTACTTACAAAGGTAAAGACGGGACTTCTTTGGGGAAGAATGTACCACCTCGAAATGTTAAGACCAGAGCGTGCAATGTAGTTACTCACCTTCCCGGCTGTAAGGGACAAGCTCGCCAAGCAAAGTTACCACTAGAAACCTGGTCGTGTCTAATAGATGATAACATCATAGATGATATTGTCAAGTACACAAATATTTACATCAGATCTATCCAGAACAACTTCGTTCGCGAACGACATGCTTTGATAACTGATCAGACTGAGATAAAAGCACTTTTTGGTCTGTTATATTTTGCTGGTGCACTGAGGTCAGCTAAAGTCAACGCTAAAGATTTGTGGACAACTGATGGAACAGGAATTCCTTTGTTTCGAGCAACAAAGGGAATAAACAGATTCTTCTTTCTTTTGCGGACCAATCATCCGCCGATCATTTCTGAAGGAACTGGCTCATGGATTGGTGAAAAATCATTTGGCTCATCGGTTGACATTGAAGAATTGCCTTTGGAAATCAGATCCACTATTCGAAGAATGAATGGTGTGTAGGAACTAACCCAACCAACACAGAAACGAATGAATATTGCCTCAAGTCGATGTGAGGTATGTCCTAGGAAGAAGGATCGTAAAACTACTACTTCATGCCATAGGTGCAACAAGATGGTTTGTAAGGTACATTCGGTGCCTATTTGTGAGGAATGTGCTGATACCGGAAGTGGCGATAGTGAGTGAGTGGATGAGTGACGCCTATAAATACTTTTTCTTTTATTTTTACATTTGTGTTAGCACTGAGATAAAAATTATAATATTGTGGTGTTTTTCTGTGGAAGACTTTCACTCAAAGTTAGTATTCATATAGTTAATTGTTAAATTAAAAAAAGTATTCAAATTACTTAAAATGTTCCTAACAATTATAAAATTATAGCATTTCAGTATTAATTATGTTTTGTTCTTAATAGCACTTTATTTATTTTGGGGTAAAAAATACCCAACGCGTGTGCTACCGCTATAAAATAATGTGCGTGTGCTGGCGGGTTAATGAATAGGTGTACTTTAATGAGGTCCATTAAAGGGCTGCTACCAGGTGTGTAATTACTACATTTCGGCATGGTCGAGCATAAAATATATTATTATTACAATAGTAACAGTACCACTGAGACGATGAAAACTCACACAGATTATAATACAAATATATGAAAATATAATTATTGAAAGGTACATAGAATAAGAAATAATAATAATAATAATAATAATAATAATAGTAATAATGATAATAATATAACTTGGACTCTCACTTTGAGAGAGGAACAGAGATTGAGGGTGTTTGAGAATAAGGTTCTTAGGAAAATATTTGGGGCTAAGAGGGATGAAGTTACAGGAGAATGGAGAAAGTTACGCAACGCAGAGCTGCACGCATTGTATTCTTCACCTGACATAATTAGGAACATTAAATCCAGACGTTTGAGATGGGCAGGGCATGTAGCACGTATGGGCGAATCCAGAAATGCATATAGAGTGTTAGTTGGGAGGTCGGAGGGAAATAGTCCTTTGGGGGGTGCCGAGACGTAGATGGGAGGATAATATTAAAATGGATTTGAGGGAGGTGGGATATGATGTAGAGACTGGATTAATCTTGCTCAGGATAGGGACCGATTGCGGGCTTATGTGAGGGCGCAATGAACCTCAGGGTTCCTTAAAAGCCAGTAAGTAAGTAATAATAATATATAATATATAATAATCACTCTAGCACCCTCAGAAAGAGTAAGTTACATACTCGTGCTCAAGGGGCATTCCACATAATTTTAAGACATTTTATTAAATGACAGAATAAAAATTAAAAAAAGAAAAAGTAAAACACATATAGGTATCACAATAATTATTGGAACTTTAAATTTTCTCTCTGAACAGTATTTTTATATATATTTTTTAAAATAAGGATCTTTAGTAAAATGTATGTTTGGAAATTTAGCTATTATCTTGTTATGAAGCCTTGGACCGAAGTTGCTACTATGATTATAAGCTACAGTTGTAGTACATTTAGATTCTGCCAAACATAGTTTTCTGATCTTTTGGTTTTATGTGAATACAAATTAAATATATCGGTTTTATGTACAAAATTCAATAAGACAGTGTTATAAATTTTAAAGATATTAGATACTCTAAATTCTGAAGGATAATCAAGACATTTATTAAGACATTTTTATTATTATTTTCTATAGCAGATTTATTGGCATGAGAAAGGTACTATAAGCACTACCCCATCCTATAATACCGTATTGTACTATAGCTTGTGCTTATGCTAGGTAAGTCAGTCGTAAAGTATAGAGAGTCAAGTAATTTCGTAGGATAAGAAAATAGTGAATAATTTTTCTTAATCTGTTGCACAGAAAAAGAAGATGTTTATCCCACGTAAGTGTTGATCTATTATTATTGCGAGACATTTGAGGAGTCAAATTCAGATTATTAGAATAGCAATTGGATGTGTGAATTTTTAAATACAAGAGCGAATCAGGAGATTTCTTACGAACAGATTTTAAAGAAAATTGTATAACCGTAGTTTTAGAATGATTTAAGACAATTAGGTTGGAATCAAACCAATTTTTAATAAATTGTTAATAAATAAGAAATAAAAGTAGCCTAATTCGCTAAATATATCCTAACTTTTAAGATAGATATGAAGCCAGGACACTTTCAATCTTTGCAGCATGTAAGATAATTCAATTCTATACTCTTCTGTTTCACGTTAAGAAAGCTAGAACTCGACCCTCTACTTATATTTCGCCCCATCTGTTGAAAGCAATGAAGTTATTGTTTTTACTTCCTCTTTGCCTGACTTCTATACACCTATATTTTCGTGCTCTCGTAGTTTTTAAGTGTTGTTTATTGCTGTTCTGCTTTTTTGCTTCTTTTGTCTTTTTTTCTTTTTTTTTCAAGCTACCAGCGATATCCTAGGATAAATCCCACAATCTTTCCTTTTGTTACGACGGGTACATTACGTTCATAAAGAAACATCTGACGGTTGCGAATGTGAATCTCTTTTATTGTTGTGTTTCTCCCATTGAACGCTAGGTGGATGTTGTTCACTTGGTTGCATTCCATAAGCTCGAATTTGTTCTCTTGTATTGGCTTACTTAGTCCCTATCCATAATGTCCGTTCTCTTTTTTTGTTATGGACTAAAATTTAGTGTTAATGCATTTAGTTTTCAATTATGAAGCATATTTGCTTTCCGTGTAAACGATTGTTATTTGTTTCTTTGGTTAATTTTGTGTTTATTTTTCTCTTTCAAAATTACTTGATGAATTTACACTATTTAAAAAAGTGTAGACTATAATTATTATAGCCTATAAGTGTGAGCCATTAGATTTTATTTTACTTTTGCAGGGATAGCAGAAAGGAAAACAAGAAAAAGTCTTGTTTATTAATATTCGTCAACGAACATTTCTCTCGTAAGTCTATATACATCCGTAACAATAACATTTTATACAAAGATGTATAACTCTCACTGATAATATTTTGATATCTTACTAGGAATTTCACCGAGATCACCTATCAGGTCTACTATTGGAATTTATATTATTTTTCTTTGTGCTACATACATTCAACTAGAAATGGGCGATAGTCACTTACGATAGTATCGATAATACAGGGACATCATTTTATTTTTACTTCAATTTTTATTGTACCTGAGTTTTTGAATGTACTTCACTCCCACCCCTTCTACTAAGGAAGTTCCAACTCCACACAGAACCAAGACCGCAGATAGTAAGCAGTACGTTCCAGAAATATGTTCGCGTTTTCCAGTGACGAAAGAGCTTTCAATATTGAATCATATTTTCGCACAGGTACTGTCCGTTTGCCTACGTCGCATCCCGATTTCCCCCACCTGCTTCTGCTCGCCCCTCTGTAAAAGCTGGGCTGTCTTAGCTCTTTTCTGAAAACATTAATTTCTCTTAGGAATTGGACGTTTACGTAATATTATACAGCTGTTTAATTTAACTTAAATAAAAGGGCCTCGTTAAGTAATTAACTGTCACGTGATTTCCTCCTTTTCTACAATCCTGCGGCATAACCACTTGGACGGACAGTAGATAGCATGTCTGAGTAATTTTATATTTTCGGGTCGGGCAGAAGTGAAGATTGAATTCACAGTATGTAGAGTAGGTACAGAATTATTTCAACATGAGTTACTAGTACGAAGGACGGAACTGGCAATTGGAATTAGATGCAATAGTCTATAGTGCGATAATATGCACAAAAGAACTGAAGCCTGTATTGAAATGAATGGCCACCATTTTCAAAATTGTGTTTAAATATTCATATTATGATTATTTTTCAATTTAACTTCTTTCTCTATATTGTACTCTAATGTGCTGTAGACAGTATACACTGCATAATGAATACGTTCGCATGGATAACTCACTTCGTGAGTAAAAACACTTATTCTTAATACAGTACTGTACTTTGATTAAAGAAAAACCTAATGAAAATTATCAAACTCAAAATCGCGATATTTCCTAGTTTACGTAAATGGATGAACTACTTTTCTTCCATCCTTGGACGGACAGTAGATAGCATGTCTGAGTAATTTTATATTTTCGGGTCGGGCAGAAGTGAAGATTGAATTCACAGTATGTAGAGTAGGTACAGAATTATTTCAACATGAGTTACTAGTACGAAGGACGAAACTGGCAATTGGAATTAGATGCAATAGTCTATAGTGCGATAATATGCACAAAAGAACTGAAGCCTGTATCGAAATGAACGGCCACCATTTTCAAAATTGTGTTTAAATATTCATATTATGATTATTTTTCAATTTAACTTCTTTCTCTATATTGTACTCTAATGTGCTGTAGACAGTATACACTGCATAATGAATACGTTCGCATGGATAACTCACTTCGTGAGTAAAAACACTTGTTCTTAATACAGTACTGTACTTTGATTAAAGAAAAACCTAATGGAAATTATCAAACTCAAAATCGCGATATTTCCTAGTTTACGTAAATGGATGAACTACTTCTCTTCCATCCTATACCTAGTAGAGTGATTTGTGTTTTACGCCAGTAACATCGAACTCCAGTCTTAGAGGGGGGAGCAAGCGGTGTTTCCGGTTCTCTAAAGGTATAGACAGTTTAATATTAAAAATGTTAGTAAAAATGAAATGATGTCCCTGTACTATCGACTGTTGTTCCTACTATAGATAGTCCTACCGATTGTTATAGGCCCTAATCAAAACTATCTATACTATCGATAGTCATTACAAATATTTTGTTAATTACTTATAAACTGAATATATATCTCTGAATTATGTCTAAACATGTACTGAACTATCAATTTAATAATATATACTGAATTGAATCTGAATTACATACCAATAACACACAATATTATGATCTACCCTTAAAGTCCCAACATTAGCCATCATTATAATGTTTTTTTAAACATGTGACCATTGCTCCAAGGTTAAGTCTCCCATTAAAATAAGCATTCCCACTTTGTTGGGATGTAGACTGTTTGGCCTTTAATTAATTAAGTTTTCAATTTTGGATAACAGTCTTTCCGAGGGAACTTAAGACCCCAGTGAATACAGATATTTTCTGACCACATTACTTAGTTGTGGGTGAATGGTGTACTGTACAATAAAAGGGACGGATAAGGGGAAACAAAATACTGGATTTGCTTAGTTAA
The DNA here is from genome assembly GCF_040183065.1 of Periplaneta americana. Lineage (NCBI taxonomy): Eukaryota > Metazoa > Arthropoda > Insecta > Blattodea > Blattidae > Periplaneta > Periplaneta americana. The sequence continues at coordinate 181,563,289 of NC_091121.1, read as the reverse complement.
ATATGAAAAATAATGAGTGCGTGTCTGAAATTTGTGTAGTAGTTATATAGGGATTTAATGTAACAATTGTAGTAGGCCTACTTGATAGTAAGGTTGGGTTTTAAAATTATAATTGAGGATAACTATCTTCCATAATTTGGTAGATTAATGGAGGTCATGAAAACTGGTTTCAGCCAAACAGAAAGAGACAATCCAATGTATCACCTCTCATTATAAATTGACTGTATTCTTTCCGGAACTACTCTGCCATCTATGCGAGATATCAAAAACGTTTTTATTCTACTGATGATTGCAAAGTGAAGAACCGTGTGAGTCGTTCGTTTAGGATTCAAAAGAATACTTGGAATCATAGACTGGGGTGAGTTCTGAACAAACCGTGAATAAATCGTTACAAACGATTCGTAATGTCTGATAGAATCGCTGAAAAAGAATCGTGTTGCCGATCTTCCCATTTTTCGATAACATCTATAGTCGCCAGAACTATAGATAGTATTGGAAAGGATTTGACTATCGATAGTTTCGATAGTTGAAGTCATAACTATCGATAGTACTATCGACTATTGCCCATCACTACATTCAACTTCATTCACGAACTCTGCATATTACATATTGCAGAAAGCATGGAATATTACACCAAACATTATTTTAAGTTTTACCATAAAATGAAAGATGTTGAATATAAATCAAGTAATGTTATACCAGTGGTTTAGGAAGCAAATATTCAGGTATATAGTGTCTGAAAAATAACGTTTTAAGTTACACTTTATATTAATATTTACAAATTTTAATTCCGCATTGCCAACCGGAGCAGCTCAGTCGGGTGAGGCGCTTGTCTGCCGATCCGGAGTTCGAATCCCGCTTGGGTTATTACCTGATTGGACTTTTTTTACCGAAGCTTACCCCAACCGTAAGGCGAATGTCAGGTAATCTATGGCGAATCCTCAGCCTCATTTTGTCAAATATCTCGCTATCACCAATCCCATCGACGCTAAATACCCTAGTAGTTGTTACAACGTCGTTAAATAACCAAGCAAAAACAAGTAGTACGTATTAAAATTTTAATGTATTAAAAGGAACATGTTTTCAGATTCTGTCAAATATAAACCGAAAAGTCCACACCTGTGGAGTAATGGTCAGCGCGTCTGCCGTCCAAACCAGGTGGCCCGGGTTCGATTCCCGGTCGGGACAAGTGACCTGGTTGAGGTTTTTTCCGGGGTTTTCCCTCAACCCAATATGAGCAAATGCTGGGTAACTTTTGGTGCTGGACCTCGGACTGATTTCACCGGCATTATCACCTTCATCTCATTCAGACGCTAAATAACCTAAGATGTTGATGAAGCGTCGTAAAATAACCTACTACTATAAACCGAAACGTTTTCAGTTTAATATATGCATAATTTTCAATGTTTACTTAGCAATTTTTAATCAGATTGCAACGTAAATAGAACACGTTGCGATCTTTACGAAAGAGAATCGAAATGAGATCATTAACAGGGAAATAATATTCAGTCTATCGCGGAAACTATAACTAGTCATTGTTTTCTTCACAGTCTCGTGACTAATTTGTTGCATTTCGTGGCTATTTCTTTTCTATTGATCGTCCATAGAAATAAGTCCAACGAATTAGGTCGGGTGATCTGGCCGGCCGCTCACTATGTCCTCTTCTTCCGAGTCATTTACCAGGAAACTTTTTTAAATTTTCTCCGTTCTGTTTTTCTGTAATAAAAATTCGTTAATGTCATTGAAGACATCTGTTGTTTATAAAATGTACGCTGCATATTTTGAAGTAAATATTTCAGCCTTTTTTAAGCATATTTTCTTGCATATTTCTGGTATAGAAGGTTGCATAAACTTCTCAGCCCGAGTTATTGTCTATTATAACAAATGATTTATCCAGTTTAATGTAATGATGTATTGCAAGAAGCTATGTTGCTCTAAATGGAGGAATCTTGTAGTGGAGCAGTGGTTACCATGGGTACTGCAGTAAATCATTATAGGCAGACGTAATGGAGGTGTCTCCGTTGTGTTCAATATGGTTATCTCTCATGTTATACACTTTGATACTGCAACAAGAGGCTTAGTCGATGTTTGTCTTCGTAATCGGAAGGCATGGGGCTCGATTACCATAGTAGGTTATCAAGTTTGAGTACTTTTTCTCAATTATTTCATAGAAATCGCAGAGGAGTAATTATTTCAAATAGGTTACAATGTACGCCTACCTAAATAAATAGATAATAGTTGATAAATGCCTCAGGAAGGTGAGGTTCGATAAACCTCCACTTGTAAATTCATTTATACTGCCAAAAGAAGAATGGTTAGTGTAGGCGAGCACCGAATGGGTTCTTCATGAAACAGTAATCTTTGTTATTGATGTGATATGAAATTTACAGAAATATTATTTTGATTTCCTCTGTCAGGTAGACAAAATGATGTTGAATACATGCGAAAATTGCAATTGTGGAGTGTATCCTTAGCACAGGTGAGTAGAACGAATAGAAGCGCGACGATATAAAGGGGATCAAAATCTCAAGAAATAAAGACATCCAGACAGTTAATTTTTGCAGACGATCAAGTATTAATCGTAGATTCCGAAGACACTTATAAAAATGTGTATACAAATTAGGCCTACAATTAATTATTGCCAAATACAGTTGAAAAAACTCTAGTAACAAAACAAAAAGAATGGCCTTCAAAAGAAGTCACAAGAAAAATTATAATAACAATGTAATACTCTATAATATATAAATACTTCCAGTTACTTTGGATGTTCAATTTCTCATCAAAACGAAACAGAAATTAATAGCAAAACTATGAAATGTCTTAAAACAAATGGTATAATAATTAATGGTCCTTAAAACTGGCAAGTTCAGAAACACAATAGATTAAATTTTGAAAATATGAATACTATTGTATGGATATGAGATCTGAGTCATTAAAAAATGAGTCCTGTATTACTACAGCAGAGATGAAATTCCTGAGATGAACAGAAAAATACACATGACAAGACTATAAAACAAACGAAGATATATGGTCGAACTTAAAGTAAAACCTGACCTTGAAAAAATTCACCAGTACACGAATAAATTAAGACTATGTACAGGTTTGAATAATAATAATAATAATAATAATAATAATAATAACACCTACTTAGTGGCTTTTAAGAAACCCGGAGGTTCATTGCCGCCCTCACATAAGCCCGCCATTGGTCCCTTTCCTGAGCAAGATTAATCCAGTCTCTATCATCATATCCCACCTCCCTCAAATCCATTTTAATATTATCTTCCCATCTACGTCTCGGCCTCCCTAAAGGTCTTTTTCCCTCCGGCCTCCCAACTAACACTCTATATGCATTTCTGGATTCGCCCATACGTGCTACATGCCCTGCCCATCTCAAACGTCTGGATTTAATGTTCCTAATTATGTCAGGTGAAGAATACAATGCGTGCAGTTCTGTGTTGTGTAACTTTCTCCATTCTCCTGTAACTTCATCCCTCTTAGCCCCAAATATTTTCCTAAGCATCTTATTCTCAAACACCCTTAACCTATGTTCCTCTCCCAAAGTGAGAGTCCAAGTTTCACAACCATAAAGAACAACCGGTAATACAATTGTTTTATAAATTCTAACTTTCATATATTTTGACAGCAGACTGGATGATAAAAGCTTCTCAACCGAATAATAACAGGCATTTCCCATATTTATTCTGTGTTTAATTTCCTCCCGAGTATCATTTATATTTGTTACTGTTGCTCCAAGATATTTGAACTTCTCCACCTCTTCAAAAGATAAATTTCCAATTTTTATATTTCCATTTCGTACAATATTCTGGTCACTAGACATAATCATATACTTTGTCTTTTCGGGATTTACTTCCAAACCTTACTTGCTTCCAGTAAAATAATAATAATAATAATAATAATAATAATAATAATAATAATAATCCGTGGCGCTACAGCCCACGAAGGGCCAAGACCGACCAGCCGGCTGCTGGCCTCACGGCCACATGCTGAAGCAGAGGTGGACGATCATCCAACCAGAATGGAGGTATCGTGTGGTTAGCACGATGAGCACCCATCCGTTATAGCTGGTTTGTGTAACCGGATTTCGCTACCTATCGTAGCTCCCCAAGTGCATCACGATGCTGGGTGGGCACCGTCCCATACACTGGCCGAATTTTCATGAGAAAATTTCTTCCCTCATGAGGACTCTAACCAGCGAGCATTCCGTAACGCGAGTCCTAGACAGGATGCCTTAGACCACGACGCCACGGCGCGGGACTACATGTTTTGAATAATGACAAGAAATATGTTAGGGTCTACCAAATTTAATTTAAAGTATCAACCAACAGAGAAACTGAACCAAGATGGCCCTCTTATTAGGTGAATTCTGCGTAGACAATGAGACCGGAACAGACCACTAAGCCTGAAATCCTTGATTTTTTTATGATGAGGAAGATGATAACTATGATGATCTTTAAATTGTAATATGTATGTTATTAAATTATGACATCCACGGATTTTCAACGTTACAAATTAGTGTCTTAAATGGCACTGTTATAAAGAAACATCGCTGTTTTAGCTGTTCTACATTTCTTTCTTTCTTTTTTCTCTCTTTCTTTCTTTTTTCTTTTCTTTCTTGTTTTTCTTTCTTTCTTTCTTTCTTTTTTCTTTCTTTCTTCTTTCTTTCTTTCTTTCTTTTTCTTTCTTTCTTTTTTCCTTTTTTCTTTCTTCTTTCTTTCTTTCTTTCTTTCTTTTTTCTTTCTTTCTTCCTTTTTTCTTTCTTTTTTTCTTTCTTTCTTTCTTTTTCTTTCTTTCTTCTTTCTTTCTTTTTTCTTTCTTTCTTTATTTCTTTTTTCTTTCTATCTTTTTTCTTTCTTTTTTCTTTCTTTCTTTTTTCTTTCTTTCTTTCTTTCTTTTTCCTTTCTTTCTTTCTTTCTTCTTTCTTTCTTTCTTTCTTTTTCCTTTCTTTCTTCTTTCTTTCTTTCTTTTTTCTTTCTTTCTCTCTTTCTTTCTTTTTTCTTTCTTTCTTTCATTCTTTCTTCTTTCTTTTTTCTTTTTTCTTTCTTTCTTTTTCCTTTCTTTCTTCTTTCTTTCTTTTTTCATTCTTTCTTTCTTTTTCCTTTCTTTCTTTCTTTCCTTTTTCTTTCTTTCTTTTTTTTTCCTTTCTTTCTTTCTTTCTTTTTTCTTTCTTTCTTTCTTTTTTCTTTCTTTCTTTCTTTTTCCTTTCTTTCTTTCTTTTTCCTTTCTTTCTTTCTTTCTTTTTCTTTCTTTCTTTCTTTTTCCTTTCTTTCTTTTTCCTTTCTTTCTTTCTTTTTCCTTTCTTTCTCTCTTTCTTTCTTTCTTTCTTTCTTTCTTTCTTTCTTTCTTTCTTTCTTTCTGACATTTTCTTTCATTTCATGTAAAATATCGACACAATGAATTACCTCATGTACTTCAGGTTTTCCATGTAAAGAGCATATGATATTATAATTTAATTACTGAATTAATATAAAATTTATTTAATATAAGCGCAGACATGTATATAAAATAATTGATTATAGTTTAAATTCAACAAATTAGTAGCTTCTGTTTGTAAACGGGCGTGAATACTAGACTTTAAACGGATTCATGAAACAAATTATAATAATTACTTCCCAATAACTAATATTGTTCTGAATAATGTTGTTTCAAGCTCTCATTTCACCACAATAAATTGAACGGTTCAGAACCATAGTGGGCCAAGCGCCAATTACTAAAACCGTACAAAACAACGGTTAAAAAGAACTGATCAACAGTAATCTCACTAGAGGTTTTGATTTATCTAGAGAAAATCAAAACTCGAGTGGGATTTAATTGACTATTACACGATTAGAAGAAAGTATATAAAGATTAGAAGTAACGAAATACTCCAATACAATAAAATATTAATTGACTTACGAAAATACAACTGTCTTCAAATTATTATTGTACCATCTCAACATTACGCTAGATGGCAGTAGTGTGTTGTGATTAGCTGTTTTCTTGTTATCAGTTGCGCCAACTATGGAGTCTTCATTGAAGTGTGTGGACGGTTACTAGTCAAGAAGGCTTTGTTGGTTCAGTTTAATTTTTATTAAAACATTTGCATTCCACTTCAGTCATCCCAATCCCAATAATCAACGTCACTTGACACATGATTTTCATTAAATCTTAATATTAAACAATCTCTGATACGTGACTATCCATAATATCATATAGCAGAAGCTATAACAAACATAACCTAAATAATATAAACGAGTGTTAGAAAGTTTTAATTAGGGATGATGAAACAAACAAGAAACGTTTTAATTAACGATGCTGAAATAAAAAATAAACATGAATAGTTTTAAAAGAAACAATTATTGAAAGTACAATTTTCAAATTTGAATGTTTTAGTGATTGGTGGTTCAGTTGATGTTATATTGGACGTGTGCGTGAAAGAACTAAACTCGTTGATGTACATGGTATATCCCTCAACTTATTCAGGATTTCCGAATGGTGCTCTTCATATATGACCAGTGATCTTTATTAATTCTTGTTCTTGAATGCCAATGCGAATCATATTTGAAAGTGCTGTGCATCGACTGGAGTGGTTTGTAATTTTCTGTTTTTTGACGTCCAGACCAGTGCAGTTTGAAATGTTGGCAAAGAAAGAAACAAATGCTAGGGCAGTGATAAAAAATAAACAAATGCTAGGGACGCGATAAAATTAAACAAAGGCTAGCGACGCGATAAAATTGTACGATAAGCAGCCATGATTGGTTGAAAGACGTCCTTCCGTATCGTTTTATTGGTCAAAAGTAGTGTGACGTAGTAAAAGTGTAATAGTCACCATAATTCAATGGAAACATATGGCAAGTAATATAAAGTATACACATTCAAACTAAATTATATGTCAGTCTTCATTAAACTATGGTATTCACATAACTAACCCTTGCTTTCTCCGTTTTTAATAAATGGCGCTTGGCCTACTATGACTGTGAACCCTTCAATTACACATTAAGTAATAGTACATTATGCAACGAGCCTATAATGATAGTAATTAAGAATCGAGTATGGATATTTATGAAACGAGCGCAAGAGAGTTTCATAATTTTCATACGAGCTTCCTAATTACCATTATAGGCGAGTTTCATACGACTTATTATGCTCGACCATATTTCTAACTTGAAATTACCGGTATTCAGATGTATACATTTTATTTGTAACTGACAAGATCGGAAGTGACCTTGTTCTAGGTCGTGAATTGTGAGATGTGCGCAGACGCGAAAGTATTGATTTTTTTCCGAGGAACAATAATGTCATTGACCTTGTAGTCCCGTTAAACTTGATGATATTATAATATTATAACCTTGATTATTGAATTCGACATTGAATAACGAGATGACAAATTGAATTTATTTCAATATTATTTATAATTAACGCTAATTATTATAGTAATAGAACATAACTTTCTGCGACAGTATTGGATTTCCAGCCTCCGTGACTTTTCGCTAATTCTCTTTCGATTGCATATCCGAGAATAATCGATACTTGCAGTTTTATAACGGTACAAAGCTGACTTGTCATTGGCTGAACACATGTAAGCTGAGTTATCATTGGCTGAAGGCCTGTACTTTAATGAGTAGGTGTACTTTAATGACATGCATTAAAGGACTGCTACCAGATGTATAATTAGTACATTTCGGCATGGTCGAGGATAAATACTTTTAAGAAGCACGCTTTTGAAAGAGGCACTATTTCTTTGGTACGCTAAAAGAAGTAGTCAACTATAATTTATCAAAAAGTGGTTAAACCGATTGCGACGAAAGATTAGCTCTTTACCTTAGTTCAGTGTTGTGATACCTTTAGGAATTAAATATTTCAGTGAATCCTTTTAATGTGGAATCCATACGTGACAGGATGAGAGAGGGAAGATGGGGTAGAATGCCCTGGGTGGTGGTACCAATGTCTGGATATAAACCGTTCCACAAGGGGGGGGGAGGGAAAAAGCTTGAGCAAATATTTGAGCCTCACAAAAGGGAAATAGTGAACGGATGATATACAGTACCAAGAAGAACTGGGAGTTCGGAAGGGGGTAGGGGGGGTTGAGTTTGGGGAAGAAACGCCTTAGGATGGATAGGAAGTACGAGGGAAGATCTGGTATGGGGCGCCGGATTGTAAAAATATTATGGGGACGCGACTTTTTCTTTTCTTTTTACAAGATGTTAATACAGTGTTGTAAAAGTATTATGAAATTTGGAATAGACCAAGGATCTCCACACAAAATTAATATTCATGATGTCTCCTAACACAATAGCTTTTGCAGTGTCCTCTGTTAGAATTTTAGTTCGCGATGGCAGATATTTCAAGTGATGACTCCATTAACTTCGTATCTCAAAACTGTTATTCGAGAATAAGCTGATTCAGCAGCACTTTCATAAAAATACAAATAGCAAGGAAATAATTAAATAAGCAACGTAACATAATAGTTCATTATGCAACGAGCCTATAATGATAGTAATTAAGAAGCGAGTATGGATGTTTATGTAACGAGCGCAAGCGAGTTTCATAAGTTTCATATGAGCTTCTTAATTACCATTATAGGCGAGTTTCATACGACTTTTTATGCTCGACCATATTTCTAACTTTAAATTATTCAGATGTATACATTTTATTTGTATCTGACAAGATCGGAAGTGACCTTGTTCTAGGTCGTGAATTGTGAGATGTGCGTAGACGCGAAAGTATTGTTTTTTTCCGAGGAACAATAATGTCATTGACCTTGATGTAATCCCGTTAAACTTGATATAACCTTTATTATTGAATTCGACATTGAAAAACGAGATGACAAATTGAATTTATTTGAATATTATTTATAATTAACGCTAATTATTATAGTAACAGAACATAACCTTCTGCGACAGTATTGGATTTCCAGCCTCCGTGACTTTTCGCTAATTCTCTTTCGATTGCATATCCGAGAATAATCGATACTTGCGGTTTTATAACGATACAAAGCTGACTTGTCATTGGCTGAACACCTGTAAGCTGTGTTGTCATTGGCTGAACACCAGTACTTTAATGAGTAGGTGTACTTTAATGACATGCATTACAGGACTGCTACCAGGTATATAATTACATTTCGGCATGGTCGAGCATAAAATTAGTAACTTTCACTGTAGAAAGAAACACTGTGACATGCAAAGAAATCATTCAAAACATTGAGGTTTCTAACTAGACTGAGGGTGATAAAAAAGATTTTGGATTTTGTTTTCGAAAGAAATATGTGTATATATGTATGTATGTATGTATTCACACTGCAGTGGGTATATACCCGGTGGCAGTGGTAACTAATTACACTCAATAATGACAATAATAAACACAATTAATAAAAAATACAATATCTAATAATACTAATAATTAATAGTAACAATAATTAATAATAATAATAATAATAATAATAATAATAATAATAATAATAATAATAATAACAAGGAACATCCTAAATTAAAAGAAGCACGATCTCTTAAAATAACATTTAAAGTAAATCTAATTTGTATCTTAAACCTAAGTTCGAACTAAAACCCACGAGTATGATATGTTCATACCTGCGCAAGTACCTTTCAACATTACACTCATTTCGCTGTTAACTCACTAACTGCACTGGAACTACTACACATTTCACTGATTCTATCCTGATTTCACTAAATTTTCAAAAACATTTCACTGTTCAAATACTTTGCACTGCCACTATAAACTATAAAGCTTCACTGACACAACACACTTCAGTGATACAACTATAAATTCCATGTCGTTGGTTATGGTAGATAAAAGTACCGGTCATCTGTTCCTATTCGCAAGAAAATTCCCTTCTTTTATGGAAATATATATCTGGTAGTCAACGACTGGATAGGAATTATTGCAGGTGTTATCGGAGGCCAACTTTGTATTATATCACAGAGGGCTCTGGAAGGGAATAAAGATACAGCAATAGGCTTTAAAGTTATTAATGTATCCTTGACATTAAAACCTGAAAGTATTAAGTGAATCTGTTTCAAAACATTGCTGAGATTCAATTTTAAGAATGTTGAAAAGAAAAAGTAGACTAACATATCTGGAAATTCAAAAGATTTTAATCAACAAAAAAGTTCAGAGTTTAAAAAAATTTAAATAATGTAACAGTGTGCATACTTTTGGTAAAGTCAAATCGGACTTTTTATCTGACAGTTGATTAGTCTTTTCTTGAGTCTAGAATGTCCGTAACCTGCATTCTAGACGTCACACAGTGTGCAAATTTCCCAATCTAGGTGGACAAAAATCTAATCTCGACTTCTTTAGTTAGGCATAGAATTCATGTTCTTTAACATTTGGGGAATGTTATGAGAAATAGTTTTTCCCGTTTTAACAGCAGCAAGTTATTTTTAAATAGTCTCAACAATGAGTTCTTTCTAACACACCTCGCTCCTGTTCAGTCATAGACAGAGAGGCTCACTATGTGGATGAAAAAGATCTAATTGTTAGTGATTTATTGTGTTGTGAGACATGGAATCTGTTCAGATAGGTGCGTTCTTATTAATGTGGCTTCAATTTCATCTTTGTAAAGTATATTTCTGCTTATAGTAGCGTTTAAATATTGCAGTTGAAAAAAAATGTTTTTAAAGTTCTCCAAATTATTTTTAGTAGGTTATTTTACGACGCTTTATCAACATCTCAGGTTATTTAGCGTCTGAATGAGATGAAGGTGATAATGCCGGTGAAATGAGTCCGGGGTCCAGCAGCGAAAGTTATCCAACATTTGCTCATATTGGATTAAGGGAAAACCCCGGATAAAACCTCAACCAGGTAACTTGTCCCGACTGGGAATCGAACCCTGGCCACCTGGTTTCGCGGCCAGACGCGCTAACAGTTATTTTACAGGTGTGGACGACTTGTTTAGTTAGGCACAGATGAATATGAATTCATGTTCTTTAACATTTGAAGAATGTTGTGAGTAATAGCTTTTAATGTTTTATCAACAGTTATCTCACTAGAAGTTTTGATTTATCTAGAGAAAATCAAAACTCGAGTGGGATTTAATTGACTATTACACGATTAGAAGAAAGTATATAAAGATTAGAAGTAACGAAGTACTCCAATACAATAAAATATTAATTGACTTACGAAAATACAACTGTCTTCAAATGTATTATTGTACCATCTCAACATTACAAATATTACGCTAGATGCATGCTAGATGACAGTAGTGAGCAATGCCTTCTCGTCGAGAAGTTCTCGATCTATTATACACGATGACAATGTTACTAGTGAAGAAGGCTTTGTTGATTCAGTTTCATTTTTATTAAAATGCAACATTCCACTTCAATTATCCGAATCCCAGTAATCAACGTCACTTGATAAATGATTTTCAATAAATCTTAATATTAAACAATCTCTGATACGTGACTATCCATAATATCATATAGCAGAAGCTATAACATAACCTAACTAATATACTGTACACAAGTGTTAAAAAGTTTTAATTAACGACGATGACATAAAAAATAAACATGAATAATTTTAAAAGGAATAATTATTGAATGTACAATTTTCAAATTTGAATGTGGTTGGTGGTTCAATTGATGTTATATTGGACGTGTGCGTAATAGAAGTGGAACTCGTTGATTTAGGCCTACATGGTGTATTCAACTTATTCAGGATATCCGAATGATGCTCTTCATTTATTTGTAAATCGGATTTCAGAAGATGCATAGGTATGATCAGTGATTTTTATTAATTCTTGTTCTTGAATGCCAATGCGAGTCATATTTGAAACTACTGTGCATCGACTGGAGTGGTTTGTAATTTTATATATATTTTTTTTGACGTCCAGACCAGCGCAGTTTCAAATGTTGGCAAAGAAAGAAACAAATGCTAGGGACGAGATAAAATTAAACAAATGCTAGGGACGCGATAAAATTAAACAAATGCTAGGGACGCGGTAAAATTGTGCGATAAGCAGCCATGATTGGTTGAAATACGTCCTTTCGTACCGTTTTATTGGTCAAAAGTAGTAAGACGTTTTAAGAGTGTAATAGTCAGCAGCAAGCTATTTTTAGAATGGTCTCAACAATGAGTACCTTGTAACACATCTCCCTCCGGTTTAGTCTAGACAGAGAGGGTTAATATTTTGTTGAAAAAGATCCAATTGTTAGTGATTTATTGTGTTGTGAAACATGGAATCTGTTCAGATAGGTGTGTTCTTACTAATCCAACTTCATTTTGATCTTTGTAAAGTATTTTTCTTCTTATAGTAACGTTTAAATAATACAATTGAAAAAAAAATGTTTTTAAAGTTCTCCAAATTAATGTAATGTTAGTTTTAACATAACCGGTCATATCCGGTTACAACAATTCTTTTACCATTTAATACAGCATCATTTAGAGTGTTGTATCCTTGTTCTAAAGTTTGCGAGTTCTTGTGCATTTATCAGTAATTAATTTTTTCAGTGGGGGGGGGGGCACACGGTAACGTGGCGGCAACTGTTCCATGTTTGGCTTAACAACAGAAAAAAATCATGGACTGAGGAAGTTTTTAATTACTGTGTGAGAGTTTTAGGCCTGCAAAATAATTATTAACATGACATTGAACATAAGGTTAAAAATACATTGGATTGGACACATTTTTATCTAACCTTAACAAACGCAAAGTGTATCAGAACGCAAATCTAATAGCTGGACAAAATTAATAACTTCTATGCATTCTAACGGATTGTACCTGTAATTCCTGTACATAGTTTCATAAAAATCTGTTAGATAGGAGGGAAGTTATGAATTTTGTCTAAAACCACCCCTTATAAAGGGATAGTTCCTCTTACGCAAACGTAATCAGAGTTTGTACACACAAAACATGTGGTACCTAAAAGGTCTGTACAAAATTTCGTAACAATCCGATAGAATGCAGAGAAGTTATTAATTTTGTCTAAGATCACCCCTTATAAAGGGATAGTCCTCCTTACACAAACTAATCAGACTTTGTACACACAAAACATGTGGTACCTATAAGGTCTGTACAAAATTTCGTAACAATCCGATAGAATGCAGAGAAGTTATTAATTTTGTCTAAGAACCCCCCTTATAAAGGGATAGTCCTTCTTACACAAACGTAATCAGACTTTGTACACACAAAACATGTGGTATCTATAAGGTCTGTACAAAATTTCGTAACAATCCGATAGAATGCAGAGAAGTTATTAATTTTGTCTAAGATCACCCCTTATAAAGGGATAGTCCTCCTTACACAAACGTAATCAGACTTTGTACACACAAAATATGTGGTACCTGTAAGGTCTGTACAAAATTTCGTAACAATCCGATAGAATCCAGAGAAGTTATTAATTTTGTCTAAGATCACCCCTTATAAAGGGATAGTCCTTATACAAACGTAATCAGACTTTGTACACACAAAACATGTGGTACCTATAAGGTCTGTACAAAATTTCGTAACAGTCCGATAGAATGCAGAGAAGTTATTAATTTTGTCTAAGATCACCCCTTATAAAGGGATAGTCCTCCTTACACAAACGTAATCAGAGTTTTTACACACAAAACATGTGGTACCTATAAGGTCTGTACAAAATTTCGTAACAGTCCGATAGAATGCAGAGAAGTTATTAATTTTGTCTAAGATCACCCGTTATAAAGGGATAGTCCTTCTTACACAAACGTAATTAGGCTTTGTACACACAAAACATGTGGTACCTATAAGGTCTGTACAAAATTTCGTAGCAATCCGATAGAATGCAGAGAAGTTATTAATTTTGTCTAAGATCACCCCTTATAAAGGGATAGTCCTTCTTACACAAACGTAATTAGACTATGTACACACAAAACATGTGGTACCTATAAGGTCTGTACAAAATTTCGTAACAATCCGATAGAATGCAGAGAAGTTATTAATTTTGGCCAGATAGATTTGCGTTTTTGCACACTATGCGTCGAGTAGACTCTTCTTAAGGCAACATAGATATATTATGAAAAACGGACAGACATCCGTGTCCTGAAGGACTCAAACCGAGAACAGTGACTTCTTATTGGCGTTAAAGCTGCATTATTTAGCAGTTACGTATATTGGCACGTAAGATAACTAAATTACAATAAAATATAGTGTATACAGTAAATGAAATAAACAATCCCTCAGAATTCTGAAATTAGTTCTGCAATCAGATTTTAGCTGCTTGTTCTTCATAACTGTGTATGCTGAGTCGTTGGTTTAAACTGTCGGTACACGTAATTGCATTACCTCACCATCAATGTCACTATTATCGCCAATAAATCAATCAATAAATTGGTTTATTACATAATTGATTACAGATTGCCTCATTGAACCATCTTAATTACACGAGTTTCTCATTAAACTCAATTAATCTCTTTGAATTATGCATAGCGCTATTCATTTTGTATAGAGCTAAGATGTATAAAAACCTCGCAAGTTTCCGATAAAATCGACTAGATGAGAGAGAAAATTAACACCATGAAAAATATATTTATATTGAGTTTTGCCGAACTTGTATCTGACTCCATGTAGTAAACAAAACTGAGGGTTTAAATAAGTGGAAACATTGAAATGCCTGTGACTTCAGTGCCAGACGAGCTGGGCTCGATTCCCCGTCAGGTCTGGCTGAAATTTGTGGTGGACAAGACTGACGTTACAGAGGGTATTTCTCGGGGGTACTCTCTTTTCCCACTTTCATTCTCTTAAAAGTCTCCATTTTCTCTTTATTTCATATATCATCTGTAACAATCTCGGGGAACTATTAATAATGGAATTCCTCAAGGGTCAATATTAGGTCCCCTACTTTTTCTAGCGTTCATAAATGATCTTACCCCCCTAATATAAGATGTAGGTCACCCCATATTACTTGCAGATGATACAAATGATGTAATTACAGCCAATAACTCAACAGAGGCAAGTCTTCTCAAAATATGTGATTGGTTCTCAGTCAATAAATTTGTATTAAATTGTAAACAAACTAACACAATTCAATTTAAATCCTACCAAAATTCAACCTCGCAAATTTCAAGCTCAATAATTAACAACAGATCCATAATAGAAACAACAACAACCTAATTTCTTGGCTTACAAATCGATAATATGTTAAATTATAAAAATCGTATTAAAGAAATTATCCTCAAACTATATCCAGCATGTTTTGCTATTATATCTATGCAAAAGATAGTAAATATCATTACATTAAAAACAATATACTTTGCATAATTCCACTCTGAAATTAGTTTTGGAATAACATTATAGGAAAATTCTACAAATAGTAACAGTATATTCCTACTACAAAAAAGAGTAATATTAGGATAATAGTAGGCGCCAAATCTAGGGAATCGTGTAGCACCATTTAAAAAAAAACTACAAATGAATGGGTTATTTATGAAAGGGCCTAAGTCGCTAATTTTGTGAAATTGAGTTTGTAATGTAATAACTGCTCTTTGGGTGTAGATACATCGATTTAGATATGAATAGGACTAAGTTTCACATTCTATAATGCTTAGTAGAATTTATGATACAATTTTTATTTCAGCCTTAATTTCAAAATTTCGGCCAGTAAGCAGTTTTTCTTAAATTGCTAACAAGTTAGTATTTAAGACTTAGGCCCTTTCATAAATAACCCATTCAAATAATGCCCATAGCTTGTCAATATATTTTTTTCATTAATAAATTTTCTCGTATGTAAACGTGAAAACTTTTTAATTAATTAAACAGTTCATAGCATAAATACACGTCAAAAATGACTTTTATAGTCCATCGGAATGTCTATCGTGCTATCAAAAAGGACTGCGTTATATGATAGAAAAAAATGTAATAGCCCCCCTATGGATATAAAAAATCAAACTCTAACATAAGATTATTTAGAGCTAAATTATAGAAGTACCTAATTTCTCACGCCTTCTATTCTGTAAGTGAATTCTTGATATTCAACAACGCTACATGAATATTTGTCTTGTATTAAGTATTGATACTAAATCTTTGTGTTGTAGTAGTAGACTATATCGTAAAACTCTTCCTTATACATATATATTTGAACTAGTCTGTGACTATAATTAAGACATTGTAATACTATTAAGATTTTTTGACACGTTCCATATTCTAGCTGTGAAGCGATGTACGAATACTATGGAGCGAAAAAATTTATACATTATATAACCTTGTGATGTGAAATAACAGAAAATTTTTCTGCATTAATTGATAAGTTGTTGACTGAAATTATAAAACATTTTTTTTTTTATGAAAATAGCCTGTATGAGGAAGGCTCATTTTCATTAAATTAATTCTTGGGCTATTTAAACTCCAGACTTTTCTGTACTAAGTAATCAGCAAAACATATTATTGCAAACCACAAATAGCAAAACTGAATATCAAAGTCATAAATTGCTTAATTCTCAAGGGCTTTTTTCACTCACTTTCACTTTCACAATTTTTGCAAAATTCTAAGGAGGAGAACAAAAATTGCTTGCACTATAAATAAGGATTATAGGTAGATTTAAATAATTCACAAAAATTATAAATCCATGTCATAATGTACTTGAAATATTAATCTAAAATTATCTAAAATCTTGCTTCTTCAGTTCAACGATTACATATATTACACAAATTAAATCATTACTGCGAAAATTCACTTTCCTTCTTCTATGTTTCAGTCCGAGATAATTATTTGACTCTAGGACAAACACTGAAACCAGTCAATGCCAAGAAAAACAAAATATTTTTGCCAAAATTTGAAAGAAAATATGTTTTGTAGCGTAATTTATATCAGAAACTAGCTTCTAAAACGTAAATTCTCGAAAATTTAAATTGTATCATTTCTATACTGGATGTTAAGACACTTTTGCTGTAAGCGTTGGCAGACTTTCTAAATCTGGCTGGTAACATGCAACACGAAGGCCATGAGAGAGTGATGCCAAGAGCGTATAAGGATCCCTTATCGCATTGTTTTATTAACTGAGACAGCGAGACCCAATTGAAATAGCAGTTTGACTTGGATTTCTTCAGTCGCGGAGTATCTTATGACAGCCAGTTCTCTCTCTGGTATTTTCTAGCAGCCCTTATTGACAACTTTCGAGAAGTGGAATCTTTCCCCGGAGATAGAGTTTCGTGTGCTTGTGTTATTATGGTGCAAGCAGTCGGTATATTGGTTTCTGGAACGGATTGCAGAAATCTCATTCTACAGCAAGATATCTTTTTCAAGGATCGAGTTCTCTTTGAAATTACATTATGCTTATTATCGTCTCTCTTTGATTTTAATGTAGATGGATGTCTTAGTTACACCGAAGACGATTTTCTCTTCTTGTGGAATATTCTTGGTTTGTTTTCCATCTCGTTCTCCTTCAGGTTTGCTAGGTGATATTCACAAAAAGAAGACAGATAATTTTCGATTGGATATGTTGTCATTACCACATAATAAATTGTGTATAAAATTTATATGTAGTAATTGCACGAGTCCTGTTCCGTCTTATTGATGTTTTATAGTAATTATTACAAAACACAGCAACAGTATTGCCAATAGTTGTTTGTATAATCCCGCTAGATGGCTTTCGAAAACCCGCGATTTTCTAACAAATATCTCTGGATTTTAATATATACTTATTATTCAGTAATAATAATAATAATAATAATAATAATAATAATAATAATAATAATGGTCAAGATAGAGGATCCACCCACCAATGTAACGAATATTGCACATTTTTATCATTCCCGATGTGGCAATTTTGAACACTTTTATCACAGACACAACATATTCAAATTCTTATTGCACTACATATGTTACTGTTAAAACTCAAAATTCGACAAAACCAGTTTCAACTAGTAAAACGTAGTTTTAAAATATAGACAGATAGAAAGCGAATTTTCGTAAGATCTAGAATCAGTGACAGGTTAGGTTTGGTTTGTTTAGATTTTTTTTAGGCTTTTACCAAACAAAAACCTAAACAAACCAAACCTAAATTGACGTTGATTCTACATCATATGAAAACTCAATTTCTGTCTCTCTTTATTTGATTAAACTAGTTTTTACTAGTTGAAATTGGTTTTGACGGATTTCGGGTTTTAACGGTAACATATAATATGGAATTATCACTTCATTAACACTTCCATTATTTCACAAAAAACACACTGAACAAATTAAATGTCATTATGAAAGCCGCTTATAATGCTAATATGAATTTCATTTCAGAAACTTAAAGATTAAAAACCGCTAGTATTCCCGCTAAGCGTAATATAATTTTAGCCGCGCGATGGTTATCCAAAAAAGCTAGATTTAGCGGGAAAACACTGCACAGCAATAAGACATTATGTTTCCTTGTAATGAAATTAAAAAACAAATGCTATCTATCACGGCATACTGAATACTATTGCCAACTACTCAGAGCGCAAATACGAAACAACAATACTTAACCTCAAAAGTAAGATAAGCTGAAATATTACATTGACAGAATGAAAACACGAAATGTTTTTTACAGACATTTATTTATTACTTATAGTTACAGTTATTGAAAACGCAATTTTATAAAACTTCTTATTAAGAAACATAACTGTGATTGGTTGGTTTTAAGGCGGTTCTGAAATGTTATTGGCCAATATCGCTAATTAATCTTATAAGTTTAACAGTCAAAATTAGTACACCTGTAATGATAGTATAATTGTAAATGTTTTTGCATTATATTTTTTATTTTGTGTTAGCTGTTGTAAACGTTCTTGTTTTGTTTGAATGAACGTTATTATTTTTTTTTTTTTTCGCTGTATGTATACATATTTCTGGTGGAAGGGAAGGCCTGATGGTCATAACACAACCAAAATAAATAACTTCATTATTATTATTATTATTATTATTATTATTATTATTATTATTATTATTATTATTATTATTGTTGTTGTTGTTGTTAATGTTGAACTTTGTCTTTCTGAAATCTAAAATGTTTAATCAGATTAGAATATATCATATTTTATATATGCACGAATTTCTGCCTCTTCCTGTCCTGAAACACATAATTTATACCTTACGTTTTTTCAATGATTCCACATGTTCTTATGCTTGCCAAAAAGAAGATCGAAGTCTTAATTTCAGGGAGTTATTCTTTGAGGTATTTGAAACGGAAAATTTGAATACAATTTTTTCTCGTTTTTGCTTCCTTTTCGGGATAAAAATTGTTTTTCATTAAATATTTCATAGCGTATTTTTGGAAAACTATTGATTTAATTCCCAAAATGCTCAGTCAATTCAAGACAACAGTGTATTATGATAATACATTATAGAAAGAATTTTAGTTTTGTCTTTTAAATGTGCATAAATTTAATGCGAAGAAATGTTACATTTTAAAATTCCATTTTAGAACGAAAAGTTACATTTGTTCGGATGAAATTTCTGAACATTTAAAGAAGAAAAATAAATTTTTTAATCATTTATTATCATAATACACTGCTCCTTAAATTGACTGAGCATAGAATATTGGGAATTAAATAAATAGTTTTCCCAAAACACGCTATGAAATGTTTCATGTAAAACAATTTTTATCTTGAAAAGAAAGAAAACAAACGAGAAAAATTGTATTACACTTTTTTGTTTGAAATATCTCGAAGAATAACCCCTCAAATAATGACATTACTTAAGTTTCACTCTTTATACTGGATCTCCTCTAAAAAGTGTCTTTCGTCCTCGGAATAAATCAATGCCATCAAGATGTCTTGCAACGTCATCGCAGTGAGATCTGTCCTTGGCAGAACCTTCAGTACTACCCGTTGTCGCCATCCCGGCTGCAGCGAGACTGAAACACTTGGCCACGTGCTGGGGTTCTGTAAGAAGGGAGAGCTACTGCGTAACAACAGACACCATCGTGCCCTTACAGCAATTGGCAACCTGCTAAGAAACAGAGGATGGGAAGTACATGAGGAGATTCATTGTGTGTCTGGAGATGATTCTCATAGAAGAGTCGATATAATTGCCATCAATAGAAGAACCCAGAAAGCGATGGTCTTAGATCCTACGATTTGCTTTGAACGAGACACGAATCAAGCACTGCAGATAAATGATGACAAGCGAGCTAAATATGTGCCTTGTCTTCCATACCTCAGTGAAAAATATGGAATTTCGCTTTACAACTGGGATGTTGCAGGCATACTATTTGGAGCGAGGGGTTGTTTACCAAAATTTACATGTAATATCCTTAAATCCTTTAAAATTCCCTTTTATGAGGTTCAGAAGATCGTAATGGAAATTCTGAAGGCCTCTCTTCAAATTCTACACTATCATCTATATGTTAACACGTAAATTTTTGTTTTAATGTACAAATCGAATCATTATTTTGCTCGTTTCATTTCCCTTTATCTTTTATGTTTGTTAATTCCGGATCCCAGTTGTCAACCTCACTTGAGGACGGATGATTTGAAATAAATCCTAGTAGTAATCATTCCTATTCGCTGATGACATAGCCTATAGGCTACAAAAGTCTCCCAGTACTAATAAAATAAAATTTAGTATTGTACTAATGTATAGAAATAAAAGTAATTGTTATGAGATACTGTAACAAATAAAAATTTTTAATCTAAAATGAAATAATAGTTATTTATGGTCCTTGTGAGGTAAGTGCATCTTTATTGCATTACACGAGTGCAATAAAGATCACGCTCACAAGTACCATACGTAATTTTATCCATGACCATAACGAAAAATTATGTTTTATAAAAGAAAATATGTTGAAAATAAGTCCTCATGTAATCATATACCATGGCATGGATTTTAGAATCAATACGTTACTAGGTAGGTCATGATGTAGGAGGCCATGATTAGTAAAGAATGGTATCTAAGGCGTTGGATAAATAAGAAATTATAATTAATTATATAATTTTAATATATATTTTTTTAATTTTAAACTTGTATTTTTGTCTTTTTGAAGTTTCAGGGATTATTTAGAAGTGTTCACGGGACTATTGTGATTAAAATAATTTCACATTTTACTTCTGTAAACTTAAGAGGAATGTTGAAACTTAACTAATTATCGTGTCTGTTTAGCTCAGTTGGCTAACGCTTGTTGTTTTAAAATCCTATAAACCCAACTTCGCAGGTTCAAGTCTCCTCGCATCCCAAAAGGTAAATTATTACAAAATTTTAAAAAGATGCATATTAGATGTGGATGTAATGTACAAATTACGACGTAGCAGATAGAGAAAAGAGAAGGAGATTGAGTGTATGTATATTTAAGAAATGGTAATAAAGAAGTAGAGGTAGTGACATCTAGTAACTAGTATATTAACTTCTTGAGTAATAGTTGAATGGAAAAGTATACGTGTGTACCCGGGTACTAGGAGAATACTAATGAACTGTGAGCTAAAGTTCAAACTGTGAGGTAAAGTCTTTATCTCACTAGTGAAATAAAGTAATGTTGAATAAAAGCCTACTTTACAAACGCAAAAGTATTTAGTAAAGGCATGTTTTTCGTTATGGTCATGGATAAACTAATTTTTAGATGAAGTATAATGCTGAGAAACTCCTTGTGTGAATAATAAAACCTCCGGGTATTTACAATAATTTTAAATTCAAATATCAGAGCAACTATGTGCTAGGTATGAATTCTTTGCTGCAGTGTGTATTGAAAATCTTTGAAACAGCAACAAACAATTTGTTTTGAGCAGCCAAAAACAGTTTGCCGCAGTGTGTTCCTTCCCTTAATATTGATAGCGTTTAGTTGAAGTTATTTTATGAAATGACTTGATAGGAGACGCCAGGTGCAGATGTATCCTGAAATGGCACATACATGGGTAGATATGTGTTTTGGAATTACTCCATTTCAGTTAACGCAAAGATGGATTAATGTTCTGAAATTACCTTATGTGAGCCGCCGTTTAGATAGAGTTAGGTTCTGAAATTTCCACAGTTGTGGAGTTTGTGTATGTTTCCTTGGTGATAATCAAGTCACCTGGTCTAATATAACGCTGGCTTGATTAAGGTGCGTGTATGTAAGGAGCTGGAAATGTTGTATTAATCGATCAAGTACGGCCCTCGCTCTCCCTTGTAGTGCTTTATAGACCGATAACATAATCAGACAGACAAGAGGAAATTGCTGGACCCTCTCCAAGTGCAAGGATAGGAGGGGATGAACCTGCTCTGTAATCAGAAGCCACCGATTCCAGTCATAACTACTGTAACAGCGATAAAGTTTAATGTTATTCACTTTTTCACTTACCTCCCTTTCAGACTAAAAGTAAATAAAGAAATATGTACATAGATAAGTAAATAAGTGAATAATTAAGTAAATAATAAATATGTGAATAATTAAATAAGCAAATAAATGAATAAGGAAATAAATAAATACATTCATAGATAAATAAATAAGTGAATAAGTAAATAAATAAATAAGTAAATAAGTGAATAACTAAGTAAATAAATGAATAAGTGGATAAGTTAATAAATGATAGATAAATAAATAAATAAAATATAAGTAAATAAATAAGTGAATAAGTTAATAATTGACTAATAAATATATAAGTGAATAAGTAAGTAAATAAGTAAGTAAATAAATGAATAAATAAGTGACTAAGTAAGTAAATAAATGAATAAGTTCATAAATGACTAATAAATAAATAAATACGTGAATAAGTAAGTAAATAAATAAATATATAAATAAGTGATTACGTAAGTAAATAAATGAATAAGTGAATAAGTTAACAAATGACTAATAAATAAATAAGTGAATAAATAATTAAACAAATCAATAACTGAATAAGTAAGTAAATTAAATGAAAAAGTAATAAGTTAATAAAAGACTAATAAATAAATAAGTGAATAAATAAGTAAATAAATCAATAAGTGAATAAGTAAATAACTGAATAAGTGTATAAGTTAATAAATGAGTAATAAATAAATAAGTGAATAAATAATTAAACAAATCAATAACTGAATAAGTAAGTAAATAAATGAAAAAGTAATAAGTTAACAAATGACTAATAAATAAATAAGTGAATAAGTAAGTAAATAAATAAATAAGTGATTAAGTAAGTAAATAAATGATAAGGGAATGAGTTAATAAATGACTAATAAATAAATAAGTGAATAAATAATTAAACAAATCAATAACTGAATAAGTAAGTAAATAAATGAAAACGTAATAAGTTAATAAATGACTAATAAATAAATAAGTGAATAAATAAGTAAATAAATCAATAAGTAAGTAAATGAATAAGTGAATAAGTTAATAAATGATTAATAAATAAATAAGTAAATAAATAATTAAATCAAATAAGTTATTAAGTAAGTAAATAAATCAATAAGTGAATAAGTTAATAAATGACTAATAAATAAATAAGTGAATAAGTATGTATATAAATAAGTGATTAAGTAAGTAAATAAATTAATAAGTGAATAAGTTAATAAATGACTATTAAATAAATAAGCGAATAAATAAGTAAATAAATCAATAGGTGTATAAGTAAATGAATGAATAAGTGAATAAGTTAATAAATGACTAATAAATAAATAAGTGAATAAGTATATAAATAAGTGATTAAGTAAGTAAATAAATGAATAAGTGAATAAGTTAATAAAAGACTAATAAATAAATAAGTGAATAAATAAGTAAATAAATCAATAAGTGAATAAGTAAATAAATGAATAAGTTAATAAATGACTAATAAATAATTAAGTGAATAAGTAAATAAATAAGTAAATAAATAAATAATTGATGAAGTAAGTAAATAAATGAATATGTGAATAAGTTAATAAATAAATAAGTGAATAAATAATTAAGCAAATCAATAAGTGAATAAGTAAGTAAATAAATGAAAAAGTAATACGTTAATAAATGACTAATAAATAAATGACTAAGTAAGTAAATAAATAAATAGGCCTAAGTGAATAAGTTAATAAATGATTAATAAGGATGACAAAGGCTGATATGATGATGGATACGAAGACTGTAACAGTGGTGGTGGTAGTGGTGGTGGTAGTGGTGGTGGACGAGGATGACGACGATGATCGTAGGTTCGAATCTGATATAAGGAGTGGATGTTTGTTTGTTGTCGGTGTGATATCTCATATTGTTTAAGGGAAATAATGGATTACGCTGATCCCAAGTTATGAAGTTCCACCATACATTTAGATCCGAACATATAACTGTAATATGCCAGGATAGAATAGTAACTCACAAAACAGAATGTTTAACTATTACCAAGGGATTTTAAATTTCATTGTCATTTTTTACGAGTAAAATCATCTTTATGAACCCTTTCCTAAGGACATTTTGAATCCAATTGACCATGTTCTGTAACAACATAATCATAATCCACCCCCATTTATTGTGTTGAATGACTTTTGCGACTAAAATTTCGGTTGTAGAATTTTTTCTGCCAGAATTCTATTTGCCCGACCCAGTCCAACCCCCTCGACTTAATCATCCCGAGTGTGTCGCTGTCACCACCACATGCAACCCCTTCAGGTTGAGGATGGGATAGACGGCTTCTATACACAGAGGGTGCGTTGAATAAGCAGCCCTTTAGAGGTTGTCCGCCTGCTTGGAGGGCTAACAATTCATCTCCACCCCCACCAAAATCTTATCATTTACTAAGTTATATATTGTATTGGGGGATGATTCGTTTTGCCTTTTTATGACTCTATGCATTAATTCCCATGCAGTTTCTTTCCAGTATATTAATACGTACCATTATATGGTAATATTAATTTTATTTTGTGTTAGGATTTAATGCTTTCAATTTAAGAAAAAATTGCTTGAAGTATTTTATTCTGATAACTAAAAAACCTACATCAACACATAAACAAAATACACCCAAAACTACACTATACATTAGAAATTGAAAACAACAAATCCATAAATTTTCTAGACATCACAATAACAAAAGTCGACAACAAACACACATTCAAAGTATACAGAAAACCCACAACAACAACAACACACATACACAACACATCCAACCATACACAAAACACAAACAAGCTGCATTCCGAACAATGGTACGCAGACTACTCAACATACCAATGAACCAACAGGATTACAACGAAGAACTAAACACAATCAAATACATAGCACAAGAAAACGGATACAACCCCAACATAATAGACAACATAATACGTAAGACAAAACATAACCACAAAAAACAGAAGAATACAGCACAAACAGAAGAACACAAAAATGCATCACACTAACATACGAAAACAAAAACACACATAAAATTGCAACCTCATTCAAGAAATTAAACTACAACATCGCATACAGAACAAATAACACTCTACAAAAACATCTCAACACACAAACAACACAAACAAACAAATACAACCACACAGGCGTATACAAACTCAAATGTAACACCTGCAACAACTTCTACATAGGACAAACAGGCAGATCATTTCAAACACGTTACAAAGAACACATCACAGCCATAACAAAATTACAAAACACCTCCACATATGCAGAACACATCACAAATGCCAACCACAACTATAGAGACATCAACACAGACATGGAAATACTACACATCCAACCAAAAAGCCAGAAACTCAACACACTAGAACAATATGAAATATACAGACACACGAAAACACACCCCAACGATATTCTCAACACACAACTCAATTTCAAAACACATACAATCTTTGACTCTACACTACGAACGCACCCACACAGGAAACAAGAGGCGCCAAGACCAACAACGACCAGTTCTGAAGATGACCGAAAATAGGTCGAAACATGTTGTATTGTATTGTATTGTATTTATTAACATTCCATGTTATTCATACATGCTTACAGCTAGAATATGGAACAAGTCAATAAACTTAATACTATTATAAAATCTTAATTTATAGTCACAGTCTAGATGAAATATATACAGACGAGATTTACAATATAGTCTATTAGTACAACACATAGTTTTAGTATCAATTTCATGAAGTGTTATTGAATGTTATGAATTCACCTACAGAATAGAAGGCGTGAGAAATTAGGTACTTCTTTAATTTGGCCCTAAATAATTTTATGTTTTGAGTTTCATTTTTTATATCAATAGGGAGGCTATTAAAAATGTTTACTGCCATATAACGCACTCCTTTTTTGATAGCATGATAGACTTGCCGATGGAGTATGAAAGTCATTTTTTTGACGTGTATTTATGCTATGAACTGTTGAATTAGTTACAAAGTTTTCACGATTACATACGAGGAAGACTATTAATGAAAAGATATACTGACAAGCCATGGGCATTATTTGTAGTTTTTTTTAAATAGTCCTACACGATTCCCTAGATTTGGCACCTATCATTATTCTAATTACTCTTTTTTGTAATAGAAATATACTGTTACTATCTGTGGAATTTCCCCAGAATATTATTCCAAAACTCATTACCGAGTGGAAGTATGCAAAGTATATTGTTTTTAAGGTATTGATATTTACTATCTTTTGCATAGATCTAATAGCAAAACAAGCTGAATTTAGTTTGGGGGTAATTTCTTTAATATGATTTTTCCAATTTAACACATTATCGATTTTTAAGCCAAGAAATTTGGTTGTTGTTGTTTCTAATAGGGATCTATTGTTAACTATTGCGCTAGAAATTTGCGACGTTGAATTTGGACAGGATTTAAATTGAATTATGTTAGTTTTGTTACAATTTAATACTAATTTATTGACTGAGAACCAGTCACATATTTTGAAGAGAATTTCCTCTGTTGGAGATTGGAATGTGTTGGAGTTATTGGCTGTAATTACTATACTTGTGTCATCTGCAAATAATATGGGATGACCTACATCTTTTATAAGGGGGAGCAAGATTATTTATAAACACTAGAAAAAGTAGGGGACCTGATATTGATCCTTGAGGAATTCCATTATTAATAGTTCCCCATGTCGATGCAGATTTCATAGTTGTATTGATTTCAACGTTCTGTTTCCTATCTATGAGATATGAGTGAAACCATTGGTGTGCAACACCTTTAATTCCATAATAATCTAATTTATCTAGCAGCATTGTTAACAAGGTACGTTAAAATTTAACACAAGAAAGTTCTTATCATGCATATTCCGAAGTGATACAGTATTAAAAGATGTGTAATCAAGATGTATAAAAAATATACTTCTTAAAAATTGTACAAGGAGAGATATATTAACATCGGAAACCTGCATTACAACCTACATATTTTCCAATATTGTCCCCTGTGTTCAAGATTGTGACTTGCTTAATGATGCTGATGCTGCTTATTAAATTTCACATCGCAAAGTACTTAGTTACTCGGAAACTTTACTGTGGATGTTTCAACTCTTACACAGAGCGTTCAGATCTAAAACATGAGTATCAGCTTATCGATCATTATCGATCCGTAAAGTCTAGCGTATTTTTGCTCAAATAACCTAACTTTGATTAATACTAGCATGCACACATTATTATGGACTTTTATTTCGTAACGAGTTTAGCCTATGTTATAGGAGTTCTTCAAATTTGTGTCAGTCTGCATTGACAAATTCCCCGACATCTCTTGGTGGAATTTATTGACTCGCAAAAGTTCTAGACTACGCAGCACTTGCAATCATTCTACTTTTATTGTCTCTAAGTTAGTCTATAAGGTGAAGGTTATTCCTGACTAGACTATTTTAGGGCTTTTTTTAGTGTGTAGAAAACAATTTCATCAAAAGATGTCGGGAACGTGTATATGCAGATGGGTAAACTTTGAATAACAGCTAACACAAGTTAGTATTAATTGTGACATACAGTATAATTGTATACGTGCTATTATATTTAAAGTTATATGAGTAAAAATATGTAGGAGATTATGTTTATGCCTGCCATGCAAGCATGTCTGATGCGCGTTGTCCGGGCCGGAGGCTGAACTCCCTGTGCCAATAGATATGTTCACAGTAGTTTCAATTTATTTTACATATAATATCAAATGGAAAATATTTACTAGTAAATAGTTATTTTTGTACAAAAAGACGGTTATACCAGATCGTAAATACCAGATCACTTATCTATGGCGCTTTAAGTATACCTCTTCATAGAACATCTTGCTATTCATCATCTTTTACAGTATCCACCCCGCGACAATGGAATTTATTAGGGGCTGCAAGACAATAAACACTTTTAAGAACAGCTTAAAAGATAAACTTCTTAGCATTTCACTCCAATCATACTGATTGAAACTATCACTAACTACATTGTTACTGCTTTCCTTAGACATCATCCTGATAGTGCTGTATTTTCAAAATTGTCTCGTAATAATCTCTTTCTATTATCTAACATTATTTGAAATATATTAACATTCTATGTATTTTAGCTTAATTCTGCTACACAGTTTATTTCAGTGTTTAATTAATAGTTCGTAGTATTTTGTTGTTTAATTCGTAAATAAATCTTGTATACATGTAACTCTTATCTAAATCAAATTGTTGAATTTTTGTAAGTTCATACATATGTATGTACGGTATATTTTTTGCTGGTTGAGTGGAAGAGAAGGCCTTAAGGCCTTAACTCTGCCAGCTAAAATAAACCATTATTATTATTATTATTATTATTATTATTATTATTATTATTATTATTATTATTTCACTGAAAATTATTATTATTATTATTATTATTATTATTATTATTATTATTATTATTATTATTATTTCACTGAAAATTATTATATGTATCATTTCCAGAATTAATAATAATAATATTAATAATAATAATAATCATTATCATCGTCATCATCCTTGCATGTATTGGCCTAGTGGCCCGTTACGGTCTCTTGCCAACGCTTGAACGGTCTGCCCAAGGATCTCTTGCCCACAGGATGGTAATTTAAAATTCGGTGTGGAATTCTAGAACGAGGCATTCTGATGACATGTGATATCCAGTTTTGTCTGTATTTCTGTAGGTATTCCGTAATCTAATAATAATAATAATAATAATAATAATAATAATAATGTTTATTGCCATAAAAATATAACACAATGAAATCGTGAATGTACGAGTACAAAATTATAACAGTCTCCTGAAAGAGTGATCTAATGCTCAAGGGAGGAAATTTACTTTAGATATCTTTTTTTTTTTTTGTACTTGATTATTTTAACGAAACATGAAGAGGAAAATGCTGAACATCACTTTCAGACACAGACTACGTAACCAAGGTAACTGATAAGAGCACCATAAGATCTGAATTTAGATTGCCACAGCATGCATACATAAGTGTTCTAGCCAAAGGCAGGTCTTTCATTGCAAACCCAGCATTCTCCAATCTCTCCTATTTTCTGCCTTCCTCTTAGTTTCCGCATATGACCCATATATCTTAATGTCATCTATCGTCTGATATCGTCCACACCTGTGGAGTAACGGTCAGCGCGTCTGGCCGCGAAACCAGGTGGCCCGGATTCGAATCCCGGTCGGGGCAAGTTACCTGGTTGAAGTTTTTTTCCGTGGTTTTCTCTCAACCCAATGCGAGCAAATGCTGGGTAACTTTCGGTGCTGGACCTCGGATTAATTTCACCGGCTTTATCACCTTCATTTCATTCAGACGCTAAATAATCTAGATGTTCATACAGCGTCATAAAATAACCCAATAAAATAAAAAATCAAAATCATCTGATATCTTCTTCTGCCCCAAACTTTTCTTCCGTTCACTATCCGACGATATGATCACATATCACCGTCCTTCGCAAGTCTTTCGTGGCTCCGACTTAAAGAACGCAGAACTTTACACTCTTTGTCTTTACTCTTTCGAATTCTGCACACCTCAACACCAAATTACCTTTCGTCTCGTTTCTCTTATCTATACTCTAACCACGACGTAAATACCAGATCACTTATCTGTGGCACGCTAAGTATACCTCTTCATAGAACATCTTGTTATTCATCATCTTTTACAGTATCCACCTCGCTTCAATGGAATTCCTTGTCACAAAGTATTAGGGGCTGCAAGACAATAAACACCTTTAAAAGCAGCTTAAAAGACAACCTTATTAGCATTTCACTCCAATCATACTGATTTAAACTATCACTGACTACATTGTTACTCCTTCCTTCAGACATGCATCCTGATAGTGCTGTATTTTCAAAATTGTCTCATAATAATCTCTTTCTATTATCTAATATTATTTGAAATCTATTAACATTCTATGTATTTTAGCTTAATTCTGCTACACAGTTTATTTCAGTGTCTAATTAATAGTTCATAGTATTTTGTTGTTTAATTCGTATATAACTCTTGTATACATGTAACTCTCACTTAATCAAATTGTTGAATTTTTTGTAAGTTCTTGCATATGTATATACACTTTTTGCTGGTTGAGTGGAAGAGAAGGCCTTACGGCCTTAACTCTGCCAGCTAAAATAAATTATTATTATTATTATTATTATTATTATTATTATTATTATTATTATTATTATTATTATTATTATTATTATTATTCCTTCAGTAGGCAGTTTCTTCTCAGCCAGTGACCCAACCAATTTCTTTCTCTCTTTCTGGTCAGTTTTAGCATGGCAATAGATATCTAAATAAAGAAGGATGATTATTGTAACGGCTTCTAATTTTTATCTTCAAAGTTAAAATACAGGCTAACTTCTTAGCACAAAGACACTGGAGCAGGGGTGGAATGAAAATGACAGTGAAATTTGAAGCAGGTCGAGAAACCCAGCTTTTACAGTCGCTTTTTCACCAGATATTAAAGATACGCCCGGAATCCAACCCCAAGCTCTTGGCGAGCAACCCTTATCTAAATGACTGAGCTAGGGTTAGGACAATTTCCATTGTTGTATAAACAGGACGGAGCGCGATGCTAATCTCTGCTCTCTTCCTCCTGTGGAGATACCTATAAAAACATGGGAGTTCTACCTCCTTGTTCCCCATACGCCTTAATGGCATGTATAGGGGAAAGTTTCATAAGGATTTGGGTAATGGTGGTGGAGTACACGTCCCCAGGGATTAGCGTGGTGGGACGCCACCCTCACCCTTGTAATGCTATTTAGAGTGTAACAATGGAACAGAGCGCCGTCCTGCTGAGTTTACTGCAACTTGTACTAATTACATTTTGCACGTGTCAGTCAATGAACCAGGTGCCTTATCCCGCTCGTGATCAGCAGGCGACGACGGAACTTGCCTTCAGGCTCTCTACACGAAAATGTAATCCTGGAACTCGTGTATTTTATTCTATAATAGACCTATATGTTGTCCACTAAACCTAAACAATTGTGACCGAATTTAATAACAGCTGAAAAAAGTGCAGTACATAAAAAATATTTGGAGTAAATAATTGTCTGAATTCTAATACAGAAAATGAACAAACCTTCGTTTTAAACCCACGTGTTATTGTTCGGCTAGCCTGCGTGTCAATGTGGCACTGTTTTTTATCAAGGACAGCAGCAGTGAAGTCAGAAACTTGAAAGTTGCATGTTGTTTGCGTTGGTGCCAACTTCTGACAAATCCTGTGACATTTGTTTTCGTCACATATCAAATTATTATTATTATTATTATTATTATTATTATTATTATTATTATTATTATTATTATTATTATTATTATTATTATCTTGGTGTCCTACTTGATTCAAAATTATATTTCCATGATCATGTGCAATATATTTATACCCATTCGTTAAGAATGCTTGGTCTAATTAGGTCTATAACTTATTCTTTTTCCACTCCTAAGTGTTTATTAATTTTATACTATACGTTGGTTAGATCCAAGCTTGAATATGCATCTGTTGTATGGGACTCCATTACTTCCACTGACTCGGCTAAATTGGAGAATATCCAAAGAAAATTTATTTCCTTGTGTTCTTATAGATTTTTACCAAATTCCGATTATAACTATGAGATTAAATGCAATTATTTCAATTGCGGTAGTTTGTTCACCAGACGTCAGGATCTTGATTATTTATATTTTGCAAAGTCATTAAGGGTGATATTGATTGTGAATCTTTCATAAGCAATATCAGTCTTCGTATTCCTGCTAATGGTTTAAGATTTCATAAATTGTTTTATAATAAGAATCCTAAATCTCTCTCTCCGGTCTGCAGATGCATTAAATATGCTAATTTGCATGGATTGAACTTGGATCCATTTAATGTGTAGTATATCTTTGAGTTTTAACTCACTGATCTAATTTTAATAATTATTTCTCCATATATTTCTTGCATTTGGTCTATTGATTCATGTAGACCATTCCATTATTTCAATTCTCATTGTACTAATTTTATAATTTTATAATTATTATTTGATCAATGATTGATGTAGACCATTATATTGTTTGTATTTCATCTCATTGCCATTTTCTATCATTCATTCTCATCATCATTTGTTGTTTTGTTCTGTTTTGTATCGTGCAAAACTGGAATTGGCCTTGTGCTGTTGTTTTTGCACGTTAATATTCTAAATAAATAAATAAAAATAAATAAATTATTATTATTATTATTATTATTATTATTATTATTATTATTATTATTATTATTATTATTATGTCTCGTGACGAGAATATTGTACGAAATGGAAATATAAAAATTGGAAATTTATCTTTTGAAGAGGTGGAGAAGTTCAAATATCTTGGAGCAACAGTAACAAATATAAATGATACTCGGGAGGAAATTAAACACAGGATAAATATGGGAAATGCGTATTATTATTCGGTTGAGAAGCTTTTATCATCCAGTCTGCTGTCAAAAAATCTGAAAGTTAGAATTTATAAAACAGTTATATTACCGGTTGTTCTGTATGGTTGTGAAACTTGGACTCTCACTTTGAGAGAGGGACATAGGTTAAGGGTGTTTGAGAATAAGATGCTTAGGAAAATATTTGGGGCTGAGAGAGATGAAGTTACAGG
This sequence comes from Periplaneta americana, assembly GCF_040183065.1. Lineage (NCBI taxonomy): Eukaryota > Metazoa > Arthropoda > Insecta > Blattodea > Blattidae > Periplaneta > Periplaneta americana. The sequence continues at coordinate 181,530,479 of NC_091121.1, read as the reverse complement.
AGAATGGAGAAAGTTACACAACGCAGAACTGCACGCATTGTATTCTTCACCTGACATAATTAGGAACATTAGATCCAGACGTTTGAGATGGGAAGGGCATGTAGCACGTATGGGCGAATACAGAAATGCATATTAGAGTGTTAGTTGGGAGGCCTGAGAGGAAAAAGACCTTTAGGGAGGCCGAGACATAGATGGGAAGATAATATTAAAATGGATTTGAGGGAGGTGGGATATGATGATAGAGACTGGATTAATCTTGCTGAGGATAGGGACCAATGGCGGGCTTATGTGAGGGCGACAATGAACCTCCGGGTTCCTTAAAAGCCAGTAAGTAAGTATTATTATTATTATTAGTATTAGTATTACTATTGTTTATTATAATTATAATCATCATTATCTTCACTATCACTGAATCTTCAGATTTACAATATAAACATAATATACCACTACGTCTATAATAAATTTCTCTACCACAATAGGAGAAAGATAGGACGATAAATAGGCGGAAAAGGAAAGGATCAATAAATACGAAGAAGGAAATAAAGAAAAGCCAAAGAAAGTATAAGCGCGAATAATAATAAGGCGAATGAAGGATAAATAAAAGAGGTGTAAGAAAAGACATTGTAAAAGAAATAGGACATAAATGAGATGGAGATAAGGACAAAAAAGGAGGCTAAAACAAAACAAAAATAAGGTGGTAAAAAGAGACAAAAAGATGTAGAATATGAAAGAAGAATGAAGAGTAACAGAGTGGTAAATAAGAAAAAAAGATAAGGATAAAGAAGTCAAGGGGTAAATGAAAAATGAAAAGTACAAGAGGACGAAAATCAAGGTGAAATACAATATATGGCAGAAATTGAGAGGAAAAAGGGGACGAAAATTGAGATAAAAAGGGCGGAATAAGAGAGGAGAAAGAGAGCAAAAGTGAGAAAGAAAATGAAAGAGGACAAAGTAACAGAGAAAGAATTAAAGAGGAAATAGAGGACGAAAATTGAGACATCTAAGAAGGTGAAGATGGTAAGAAGGAAGAGGGAGAAAGAAAAAAGACTAAAAAAGAAAGAAGAAGAAAAATTATGGTGATGATAGTTACTGATGCTTGTCTATCTGATTGAGCTACAACTGTTTTTCTTTTATAAAATATTAAGATCTATGCAGTTAGATATTAATTTTCTTCGTCTTGTGGTGAATAATATTTAAAAACTATTAAGATCTTGTAGCTAGATATCATTAGGTTTTTCTCGTTTTCTCTGCATTCTCCCGATCGATGGAATGATGTAAACTATCAGATCAGCAGTGAAAAGCGCCTTATCTTGCAAGTTCCCAGTCGGACCGGCTCCCAGTCCTCGGCCTGGTATATGTTCCCATTTTCGTCCAGGAACTGCCAGGTGCTAAACAAAGCTTTCAATTCCCCAACTTGTATCAGCAAGAGGGGTGGGCTTAAACAGCGCGGTGGTTTGGACTTATCTGCCCTGTTCCAATCCATTGGAGGCTAAAGGGTTATCTGACTGGCCCTCAGCTTCCTCTTCTTTTGCCATCCCTTGCTAAGTCGGCACCAAGTTGTGCTGTGCGGGCGAAAGTTCAGGCCGACAACAGGTTTGTTATGTCTAAACAGTTGACCGCACGGTTGCTGTCCTGAGTCAGTTCAGGCCGAGTCGCTTTACACCAAAGAAAGGCCTCGAGTATGTCTGAGCCTCTGTACTACCTAATTTTCGAGAGGTAGCTGTATGTAAGTCAAAATTTAATTAAAAATAATTTATTTCAAGCTGGGGTGATTCGTCCGGTAGCTGATCATGCGATTTTCTCATAATTCAGCTCAAGCCTAGAAGACTAGAAGTTTTCTACGTCTGTACTCCCACATTTGCAAGTGGTAGATTGATAGTTAAATTTTAATGAAAATTATTTATTTTCAACCGAGTTAGTTTGTCGGTAGAGGAAGTAATCTACTGAAAAAGGCCGGGTTAAAGCCTATGTGATAGAATAATGCGAGAAGTTTCACCAATATAGCTTTGCAATATTGTTGATATTTCCAATTACAAATCTAGTTCAATTTTTGGATAGAGAAGTTCAGCATTTAGGCTACAATATAGTTTTGTAAATTGTTGATATTTCCAATTACAAATCTAGTTCAATTTTTGGATAGAGAAGTTCAGCATTTAAGCTACAATATAGTTTTGTAAATTGTTGATATTTCCAATTACAAATCTAGTTCAATTTTTGGATAGAGAAGTTCAGCATTTAAGCTACAATATAGTTTTGTAAATTGTTGATATTTCCAATTACAAATCTAGTTCAGTTTTTGGATAGAGAAGTTCAGCATTTAAGCTACAATATAGTTTTGAAAATTGTCGATATTTCCAATTACAAATCTAGTTCAATTTTTGGATAGAGAAGTTCAGCATTTAAGCTACAATATAGTTTTGTAAATTGTTGATATTTCCAATTACAAATCTAGTTCAATTTTTGGATAGAGAAGTTCAACATTTAAGCTACAATATAGTTTTGTAAATTGTTGATATTTCCAATTACAAATCTAGTTCAATTTTTGGATAGAGAAGTTCAGCATTTAAGCTACAATATAGTTTTGTAAATTGTTGATATTTCCAATTACAAATCTACATTAATTTTTGGATAGAGAAGTTCAGCATTTAAGCTACACTATAGTTTTGTAAATTGTCGATATTTCCAATTACAAATCTAGTTCAATTTTTGAATAGAGAAGTTCAGGATTTAAGCTACAATATAATTTTGTAAATTGCTGATACTTCCAATTACAAATCTAGTTCAATTTTTGGATAGAGAAGTTCAACATTTAAGCTACAATATAGTTTTGTAAATTGTTGATATTTCCTATTACAAATATGGTTCAATTTTCGAATAGAGAGACATGCAGCATTTAGGCTACAATATAGTTTTGCGATATTGTTGATATTTCCAATTACAAATCTAGTTCAATTTTCGGATGCAGCATTTAGGCTACAATATAGTTTTGCAATATTGTTGATATTTCCAATTACAAATCCATAGTTACAAATCTGGTTCAGTTTTCGGATAGAGAGATGCAGAATTTAGGCTAAAATATAGTTTTGCAATATTGTTGACATTTCCAATTACAAATCCATAGTTACAAATGTGGTTCAATTTTTGGATAGAGATATGCAGCATTTATGTTACAATATAGTTTTGCGATATTACAAATCTACAAATTACAAATCTAGTTCAATTTTCGGATGCAGCATTTAGGCTACAATATAGTTTTGCAATATTGTTGATATCTCCAATTACAAACCCATAATTACAAATGTGGTTCAATTTTTGGATAGAGATATGCAGCATTTATGTTACAATATAGTTTTGCGATATTACAAATCTACAAATTACAAATCTAGTTCAATTTTCGGATGCAGCATTTAGGCTACAATATAGTTTTGCGATATTGTTGATATTTCCAATTATAAATCTAGTTCAATTTTCGGATGCAGCATTTAGGCTACAATATAGTTTTGCAATATTGTTGATATTTCCAATTACAAATCCATAGTTACAAGACTGGTTCAGTTTTCGGATAGAGAGATGCAGCATTTAGGCTAAAATATAGTTTTGCAATATTGTTGACATTTCCAATTACAAATCCATAGTTACAAATGTGGTTCAATTTTTGGATAGAGATATGCAGCATTTATGTTACAATATAGTTTTGCGATATTACAAATCTACAAATTACAAATCTAGTTCAATTTTCGGATGCAGCATTTAGGCTACAATATAGTTTTGCAATATTGTTGATATCTCCAATTACAAACCCATAATTACAAATGTGGTTCAATTTTTGGATAGAGATATGCAGCATTTATGTTACAATATAGTTTTGCGATATTACAAATCTACAAATTACAAATCTAGTTCAATTTTCGGATGCAGCATTTAGGCTACAATATAGTTTTGCAATATTGTTGATATCTCCAATTACAAACCCATAATTACAAATGTGGTTCAATTTTTGGATAGAGATATGCAGCATTTATGTTACAATATAGTTTTGCGATATTACAAATCTACAAATTACAAATCTAGTTCAATTTTCGGATGCAGCATTTAGGCTACAATATAGTTTTGCAATATTGTTGATATTTCCAATTACAAACCCATAATTACAAATGTGGTTCAATTTTTGGATAGAGATATGCAGCATTTATGTTACAATATAGTTTTGCGATATTACAAATCTACAAATTACAAATCTAGTTCAATTTTCGGATGCAGCATTTAGGCTACAATATAGTTTTGCAATATTGTTGATATTTCCAATTACAAACCCATAATTACAAATGTGGTTCAATTTTTGGATAGAGATATGCAGCATTTATGTTACAATATAGTTTTGCGATATTACAAATCTACAAATTACAAATCTAGTTCAATTTTCGGATGCAGCATTTAGGCTACAATATAGTTTTGCAATATTGTTGATATCTCCAATTACAAACCCATAGTTACAAATGTGGTTCAATTTTTGGATAGATATATGCAGCATTTATTTTACAATATAGTTTTGCGATATTGTTGATATTTCCAATTACAAATCTAGTTCAATTTACTGATAGAGAGGCACAAAAAAATTTTTAAGTGCACGTTATTCCACCACTGAAAGGAAGGACTTGCTAGAACACGAAACCCACAGGTATCATTTCAATCGTAGCAACGAAATTAAAACCAAGAAGTACAATATTGTCGTTGCCTCCAGCGTGAAATTTCAGTGGATCATGATGTGTGACGAACTTTGATGTGCATGCATCAATTAACACAAATTCTAAAAGCCTCATATGCATGAAATTGATCATACAGAGATCCATGTGCAAGAAATGATGAGAAGAATGAAACGAAGGGCCGAAGAAAATGTAAACCAGCCTCCTTCCGCTATATTCCGGGAAGAAATTACAAGAAATTCAACGAATCAAGAAGTTCTAATGAATCTTCCGGAACAAAATGCAAAATTACGCATTATTTGCCGGATTTAGATTTAGAACAACCACTTTCCAATTCTATGTTGGGTCCGTTAGCTCTAGCTATTGGATTGTAAGAATCGTTTTATTTATCATCACCTATGTTGGGTCCGTTAGCTATAGTTAATGGATTATAAGCAGGCTTCGAGCCTTCGGACCCAATAGAGCAGTTCAGTGGGAAATCCGCATAACGGCGTACAGAGTATAGTGGTAAAGCGTAGGCTACAGTGGGTGGGGGTACTGTAGAATGAATGTCAACAAGTACGCAAAAAAAAAAAAAAAGTTCTAGATTTGAAGGTTCTGACGAATAATTTGGTTTTCATACAAATCTATTTTAAAACTGTGTCTGAAACTATTACACGGATAGAAAAGTCAAAGCAAGAGGTGCCGGAAGCGTTCAAATTAATTGAGGAAATGACATAGAATTAATGAGACACCAAGTACACCGGTTACTGAACGTGTAAAACAGAAGTGGAAATCAATTTTATGTAAAAATAACGGTTAGCCTATGGAACATTGTGTAATGTAAATATTGCAAATTAGTAGACATAGAGTCACCCGAGAATAATGGAATGTCTCTTAGAGACTTCCATGATGTTAGGTTTTTCGTTTTGCTCCTATCACGTCATGCGACGTAGAGCGCAGCTTTTCACAGTACAAACTGTGTTTGGCAGATAACCGAAAAAGATTTACGTTTGAGACACTGAATATGTATCTTGTAGTACATTGCAATTCGGTACTGTAACTGCAATTTATAAATACGATCAATAGGATAGATGAAGATATTAAAATTGATACATGTTTATTTCCACCATTAACACTGTGTATAATTAAACACTACTGCTTATAAAAGACAGGAGAATAAATGCTTTTCATATTCTCTTGACATTGTCATTGTGTAATGTATATTTACTTTCAGAATGTACATATGTGTGTGTTTCCCCATACTACCGTACTCTACTCTAAATAGCAACGTTGTTACCTCAACACATCTCTATCTTTCACTACCTGCAGCGAGTCAACAACCTATAGTACATTCACAGTAAACTTATTGTATCGGGTCCAAAGTCTCGAAGCCTGATTATAAGAAAGATTTTATTTATTATCATCACCTATCTATACCTTGTATTGCATAATTTCTTGGGTTCATTAGCTGTGGCTAGTGCATTGTAAGAAATGTTTTATTTATTATCATCACCTTTGTTGGGTCCGTTAGCTCTAGCTAAGTGAATTGTAAGAAACATTTTATTTACTGCCACCACCTATCTATACTTCGGATCGCATACTTTATTGGGTCCGTTAGCTTCTAGCTAGTGAATTGTTAGAAACGTTTTATTTATTATCATCACCTATGTTGGGTCCGTTAGCTATAGTTAGTGGATTACAATAAATATTTTATTTATTGCCATCAATTATGTTGGATCCTTTAGCTCTAGCGAGTAGATTGTAAGAAACATTTTATTTATTATCATCACCTATCTATCCCAAAAACTTCATTAGTTCTGAAAATTTAGAGTCTGTAATAATTCTTAAGAGACGGCTGATAGTTCCAAATTATTCATTGCAACTAATAAACATGAAAGTCTAAAAATTTCAATTGTTTTCTTTTTTCTCTGTTACAGGTAAGGTACCTGAAATTGTCGCTTCTTTTTGTCGGTGGTCATTGGCGATATTACACGTAAGTATCATCTTATAATCAAGTACGTCTTTTGAAGGTAGATATGTAGTTTTAACGCTAGTTCAATATTTTAGGCACATAAGGCACAGTAGATAATTTTAAATAATGTGTAAACTAAACTCTGTTCCATATTTCTTTTAATTCCTATTTTCTGCTGTTTACTTAATGACACTGTATCAATTTATAACGCTGTTATCTAGTGTCGGTTCATTTGGTGAGAGCGAGATGGTAGTTGGCGAGATGAATTCAAGAATCTGCCACGGGATTACCTGCTATTTGCGCTATTGCTCTGAAAAAATCTCAGAAATAAACAACCAGGTCATGAGTTCTAGCAGGGTTCGAATCCAAGCCCTAGAGTAACCCCACCGCACGAGTGAAACCCTCGAACTCCTAAACTGCACCATGGCACGCCATGGTCCTTTTTGTTGCAGTCGATTGTGGTTTGTTTCTGTCCCTTATCTTTCTATCAATATTGTTTTTTGGTTACTCTTTGATAGAATATAGAGTAGCTCGAGATTAACGACATACCATGACGGTCATTTCTTGGATTGTTTATGTTACGTTTCTGATTTTTCTCTCAGAAGATTGCTGTGTGATTATTCTTTGATAAGACATTCCACAAAAAGATACAATCAATCAACAAACAAACAAAAACAAATACCTCGCGTCATAGACATTTCTATTAGTGTTGTTTGATGATTGATCATATTTTTTCTACAATAGTGCGCTAAGTTGAATTTTGCCCTCTGTTATTAGTGCTTAAATTGAACTTTTAAAAGATTAGTGCGTGAAAAAGTAAGTAATCACTTTAGATACTGCTACTTATTTTATGCACTGCCAAAGAAAATGTAATATTCAATGTACAAACTTCATTCAGTAAGAAATTAATACATTACCTCGATCTTTCATTACTTAAGGGAAGACTCCACTGAAAAACATGAACATTTTTCCAATTTTTTTCAGCTATTTCACTATTACTTACTTACTTACAAATGGCTTTTAAGGAACCCGAAGGTTCATTGCCGCCCTCACATAAGCCCGCCAGCGGTCCCTATCCTGTGCAAGATTAATCCAGTCTCTGTCATCATACCCCACCTCCCTCAAATCCATTTTAATATTATCCTCCCATCTACGTCTCGGCCTCCCTAAAGGTCTTTTTCCCTCCGGTCTCCCAACTAACACTCTATATGCATTTCTGGATTCGCCCATACGTGCTACATGCCCTGCCCATCTCAAACGTCTCGATTTTATGTTCCTAATTATGTCAGGTGAAGAATACAATGCGTGCAGTTCTGTGTTTTGTAACTTTCTCCATTCTCCTGTAACTTCATCCCGCTTAGCCCCAAATATTTTCCTTAGCACCTTATTCTCGAACACCCTTAACCTATGTTCCTCTCTCAGAGTGAGAGTCCAAGTTTCACAACCATACAGAAGAACCGGTAATATAACTGTTTTATAAAATCTAACTTTCAGATTTTTGGACAGCAGACTGGATGATAAGAGCTTCTCAACCGAATAATAACACGCATTTCCCATATTTATTCTGCGTTTAATTTCCTCCCGAGTGTCATTTATATTTGTTACTGTTGCTCCAAGATATTTGAATTTTTCCACCTCTTCGAAGGATAAATCTCCAATTTTTATATTTCCATTTCGTACAATATTCTGGTCACGAGTCATAATCATATACCTTGTCTTTTCGGGATTTACTTCCAAACCGATCGCTCTACTTGCTTCAAGTAAAATTTCCGTGTTTTCCCTAATCGTTTGTGTATTTTCTCCTAACATATTCACGTCATCCGCATAGACAAGAAGCTGATGTAACCCGTTCAATTCCAAACCCTGCCTGTTATCCTGAACTTTCCTAATGGCATATTCTAGAGCGAAGTTAAAAAGTAAAGGTAATAGTGCATCTCCCTGCTTTAGCCCGCAGTGAATTGGAAAAGCATCAGATAGAAACTGACCTATACGGACTCTGCTGAATGTTTCACTGAGACACATTTTAATTAATCGAACTAGTTTCTTGGGAATACCAAATTCAATAAGAATATCATATAATACTTCCCTCTTAACCGAGTCATAAGCCTTTTTGAAATCTATGAATAACTGATGTACTGTACCCTTATACTCCCATTTTTTCTCCATTATCTGTCGAGCTATTTCACTATTTCTTAAGAAAAATATTAATAAAATAAACTAGCAGCATTTCTTACAAAATAAGTGTATAGAAACATGCAGCTACCTCGTAAATGCTTGGGTAAAAATTTCATCCAGATTGATTAATATTTGGCATAAGAAAGTTGGTGTTGAATCAACAAAAATGAACACAGAAAAATAGATTTGAAAATAAAATGAATATTTATGTAAATTAATATTCCCCTCCGCTACATTCATCTAGTAACTTCAGGGAGCCAACAAAAAGTTACTAGATTTTTAATCAGAAATTTTAAAAATGAATTCTTCGATGAAAAATAATTTTGACAGCTCTTTAAATTCCACGCCCCCTTCCAGCCTTAATTTAAAAAAGTGTAAACATACGAGTATTTGTAATGAGAATTGAGCTGAATCCATTTGGGGTATGAAAATATAAATTCTGAATAAGTGAAATAGCTAAAAAAATATTACATGTAACACAAATAAGTAACAAATTTAACATTTAACATTTATATCTACATTTTAGCCCTTATTATTCTGAAGTTACATGCAGTACGGTACTCATTGCAACAAGATTTATCATTCAACTGTTTCTAACCGCCTTGTTGATGACCGGTTTAGACGGCCATGAAATCGTGAACATGAATAAAATAGGCTGTCGTTCCAAGAATACTTCTTAATGGTTCTGAGTTTAGATGGCCATGACATTGTGATCTTATAACCTCTCCAACTTTAAGTATTTATTTAATATAAATTTGTGCTAACGTAGAAAAAGCATTGTATGATACACATTCGTAAAGTCATCTCGTTTCACAAACTTTACACTCGTGTCAAGAAGAGAATCTTTACGAACTTGTTTTATATAAACTATAATGTTTCTGCTTTTCTTTACTAAATTATTTAGTGGTCATTCTTTGACAAACATGAATTTCTTCAAAACACAATTTCTAATAAATTAAATATTTTATATAATTTCAAGGAAAAAATTCTTCCGGGTCCGAGTATCGATCCCGGGAGCTTTTGGCTGACCGAGCCAACGCTCTACCGATTAAGCTACCCAGGAACTTCACCCGACGCTGTCTCAATTTTTCCCTTTTATTCACATACCTCGATTGGGCTAAGACGCCAGAAACTCACATCGAGTGCACACAAACCCTGTGTGACTTGAAATTGTGGTTTTGTGCTAAAGGGAAAAATTGAGACGGTGTCTGGTGAAGTTTCTGGGTAGCTCAGTCGGTAGAGCATGGGCGCGTTCAGCCAAAAGTCTCGGAATCGATACCCGGCCCGAAAAATTTTTCCCTTGAAATTATTCAAGTCTACTTCACTGGGAGCTTTACCTGAAAGCTACATTTGCATATATATTATTTTATTTGATTCTACAATATTTTTCTACCAAAATAGCTTCATTGATATTCTTCTAAGCTATTGAATTCCTCGAAAGAATAGTACATCATACTGTTTTCTGTTTATTTTTTTAAGGTTCTTACTTTTTTATTTTTGTCTAGAAATAGGCTATATGATATCTGATTATTTTTTATGAAACGTTTGAAGTTCTTCAATACAATCTTTGTTAAAAAGCATTGAAAAGCATCCGTTTTGTTTCTGTTATCATAGGCCTACTACGTGAATCTATTTTTATTTTTAACATTTTAAAATTCATTTTCGTTTGTTTGGCTCAAATTTCTGCACATTTAAAGGACAAAACTACAATTTTTTCGGTCATTTATTATCATAATACACTGCTCTCTTAAATTGACTGAGCGTATTGGGGATTAAATCCATGGCTTTCCCAAAACACGCTATGAAATGTTTCATATAAAACAATTTCTATCTCAAAAAGAGAGAAAATCGAGCAAAATTGTATTAAACTTTTTTTGTTTGTAATATCTCAAAGAATAGCCCCCTGAAATTAATGGCATTACTTAGGCTCATCCTGTATAGTCAGAGGTATTCATTCTGCCGAAGGAAATGAAAACATACGTGATATTTAATAGAACTATTTCGCGAGTATAAGAATAAATAAATAAATAATAGAAAATAAAAAATAATTAAGGTAATGAATGAATGAATAAATAAATAAATAAATCAGTAAATAAATAAATACGTAAATAAATCAAAACGTAATAAATAATGCTTACCGTTTACTTTCATAGTATTAAATACGACTAGAACCATCTGATGTAAACTACTCTTAATTAAAGATGAATTAATTTTATTATAAGTGCTATTAAATTTAAAACGATGCTAATTTACTTAATGTAGAATTTTAGAAGTGACATTCTGTAGAAGTAAATTTATTGCGAATACTTTATGCTTGGAAAATAAACAAATAAATAAATAAATAAATAATAGAAAATAATAAATAAATAACTAAATAAATACAGTAAATAAATAAATAAATCAGTAAATAAATAAATACGTAAATAAATCAAAACGTAATAAATAATGCTTACCATTTACTTTCATAGTATTAAATACGACTAGAACCATCTGATGTAAACTACTCTTAATTAAACATGAATTAATTTTATTATAAGTGCTATTAAATTTAAAACGATGCTAATTTACTTCCTGTGGAATTTTAGAAGTGACATTCTGTAGAAGTAAATTTATTGCGAATACTTTATGCTTAAGAAATTCATGTTGATTGGAACAATGTGGAAACAATTGAAAGTCATCATCACGAGAATGACAATACGAAATCGACAATATTTCCTTGATAAATCGCTCGGATTTGTTGAAATTAAACTGATTGTTACACTCCATTGGCGAATTGGTACATACGCGAAATAATCTTTCAAATACTGTCTTAGTACTGAATCAATATTACAGTTTTCCACTACTTTTACGATCTCATTTTTTGTAGCCTTAAACACCGAAATCTCAGTTGTTTTCATGTTATCTTTCATGAAGGCCTAATATTTACACGCGGCCTATTCTTTTATTTTTTACAAAGAAATTTTAAATCTGTTTATGCTCTCCTCCTGATTTTAACCATAAGAGTACAGCTTCGTGATTATTCTTTGACAACTTATTTCCATGTGTTTGTTCTTCGGTGTTTGTACTGTGCCACAAAGAAGCAGAGAACGTGTCTGTGGCTAGGATCTCTGGATGTTTGCCGTGCGGTCCTTGCTGTTTTGTAAGGATCTGCTGAGCCCGTGTCAATCTCATCGCTAAGCCGGCAATCAGACTTTGGTCTTATTGGAAACTCACAGCTCCCACAATGAGATATTTTATCTGTTAATTGGAAAACTTGCTTCCCTCTAACATCAACTTACGTCGAAAAAATTGTACGTTGAAAATGTTTATTTCATGGGAAGGGATGAAAGTAAAATACCAGACTAAGCTAGGAATTTTGAAGTGGAATTTCTTTGGGCATTAGAGATTTGAAATGTAATAAGTCTGAGAACAATGCCCTATTCAGATCATTCCGTCAGCTGTCGACTTCTTAAAACAGGCAGCTGACTTCGATTCTGGTCAGCTCTACTATAGTCCCGTCGCTCTAATTTCCGGCAGCCAATCACGTTGCAGGTCGGCTACATTTAAAAGTGTGCGTCTTGTGATTCGCTTATGAAGACGTTATTTATTTCTTAAGGCTCGATAAATACTTAATATAATCGCCCGCCATTTTGGCTCTTATGTTGGCGTTCGCAGAAAGCACACGAAGACGTTATTTGCCGCTCAATTATTTGCTGAATTACAGTGCTTTTCATTTATTATCATAGGAACTACAACGTGATAATGTTTAACGGTGTGGCAAATAGATTCCTCGTATGGTAGCTCGGCAACGAAAGAACAAAAATGGCGAACGATACTACCTACCTAGACTTTATAGAGCCTTCACTTCCTAAGACGTAAACAAAGAGGAGGAGTCACGCTGGAAATAACAGCGTCACGACTATAACAAGGAGAGGACACGCTCTGTATATCACCGAATGGAATAAGATTGTGTGAGATCAAAGTACAAGACGTACTGTTTAAAGTCATACATAGTATGGGTGGCCAATGACCCCTCGTTTTGAAAATATTGGCTATTATTTGTGACATACTTCCGTTAGGTGCCTAATAAGGAAGCGTTAGACTGTATAACAGCGTAGCCCATATGGTTGGATGCTGAGTTGATATCCAGGCAACCTCAGTTCGAATCTTAACTGGTCTTATTTTTTTTTCTTTTAATAATGATTAGTATTGTGATCACAGTTATCTATTTACATATATCATACTTCTCATGTAGTAATCTCTTCATCATGTTTTAAACAAATTATAATTAGCTAACATTGTATTGTAAAGGATAACAATGAAATATTGCTCATGTAGGCAGGTAAGATGTGTCACTGGTGTCTGTTCTGTTTCTGTAGGAGCTATTCCACTTCATTGTGTCCCGATTCATTATGATAAATGTCATAAAGCACACAAAACATACATATTTCCTGCACCATACATAGCAAATGAAAGAAGGTTGTCCACAGTCACACACATTTCTCCGCACTTCTGCTGCTAAACAGCCATCCTTTACATTCACAAACACTTCTCGTTCGTTTATTAATTTTGATGCATACCACGCATATTTCAACATGGCATTGAATATGGGAGCTGACAACTTAAAGTGGATAAAAAAATAAAAAATAAATAATAATAATAATAATAATAATAATAATAATAATAATAATCATAATAATATCAAACTTTAAACAATGAGAAGGCATTAGGATTCGAACTCAAGTTGCCTTGATAACAACTTAGCATCCAACCATATGAGCTACGCCGTTATACACACCTAACGGAAGTATGTCATAAACAATAGCCAATATTTTCAAAACGAGAGGTCATTGGCCACCCATACCAGGTATGACTTTAAACAATACGTCGTAAGGCTCATTCACAATGAAAATTAAACATAACGTAAGCGTTAACTTAAGAATATAAACGTTACGGTACAATCAAGAAGTCATAACATCATTCACGATGGGAACATAAACATAACCGCAAACATATCTGGTAACCATGGAAACAAAACAACGACGCCATTTCGTCATATTCTGCCGTATACTTCAGCGCTCCATGATTGTGTTCTGTTTGCAAATCACGTAAGCATAAGCATGAAAGTTTGGAGTTTGTAAACTTTCATGTTAACGTCTTACGGTAATGTTTATGTCAATGCTTATGTTAATCATTGTGAATGATCCCATTTGGTAGCATGGGCGCAAACTTCTGTGTTTATGTTACGGTTATGTTTAATTTTCATTGTGAATGGGCCTTTATACTTTCATCTCATACAATCTTATTTAATTCTGTGATATACAGAGCGTATCCTCTCCTTGTAAGATAATTGTAGGAAATATGCAAGTGTTAAAAGTGGGGTCATTCCATACAAAATTTTAAAAATATGCCAGCGATGTCATGAATTTTGTTTTGGACTTTTAATATAATAATGTTATTATGAAAATAAATTAAAGTAAAAAACTTTTAGGTCTTCGAACTTTTGCCTTGACTCAGAGCATTGGCAGGAGTTCTTCAATTTAATTTTTTTTCTGCCGCTGGCTTCATTTAAGATTCTGACGTAAAGGTTCGGAATTTGGACAGTTTCCATGGTCAGCTCGTGTGTGCTGTCCTGTGTAACAGGTCTTCAAACGCCAACGACGTCGTACCTAATTCCCAACATCGTTGATAATCTCTGTCTATTACCCAACAATATGGGCTTTGTTTACATTGCATTATGTGGGGGAATACGCCCCTCAGCCATTGGCCTCTGTCCAAGTAGTTCAGCGTTAAAGTGAAGCCTTACAAAGTCGCTTCGTCATCTGATGCTTCTTAACAAATTGAATGACAATTTTTAAGGTTAAACAGACTGTTTGGCAAGTTTTATAACAGCACTTCGATTCATCCTGCTAATTTACAATTCAAATTCAAATTCAAACTTATTCAAAATTTACCTTTTAAATGATACATATGAATAGATACCAGAAATGAGCATATGCTCGTGCTCGGGTACAGTCCAGTAGTCTACATAAATTTTACAGATATCAATAATAATGTTGATGATAGAAATAATAGTAACAATGATAATAGTAATAATAATTTATTTATTTATTTATTTAATGTGCTGTACAACAGCCAGTGGCCAATTACAGTTCAGCACAAATATAACAAAAAACATAAAACAAAAATAATTATTACACATAAATATAATTATAATTAATTACAATAATGACGATGAATGGATAACTAAGAATACTATGAGACAATGTTAAATGAGTATAATGCCTAAAATAATACATAAATGATAAATCGTTGCCAAGAGCAAACAAAGTCTATACATTGAAGGGATCGAATTCGCAGCCATGCATGTTGGCATTTTTAATGCATCTGGAGACTGGTGAAAGAAATTTCGAATTTCTAATATAGAAAAGTTTGTGGGCTCTCATATCTTTTGTTGGAATACGTAAGGTAATATTGTTTAAGAAAGAATCACAGGATATATCACCTTTGAGGACTTTACAAAAGAATAGATAATCTAGCTCATGGCGTCTAGCATATAGATTTTGACAATGAAAATATTCACATTTTCTCTCATAACTATACCCGGAATTAATGGGCAGAAATCTGAATGAACATAAATATATAAATTTTCTTTGTATATTTTCTAATTTAGCCGAGTCCGTAGTTGTAATCGAGTTCCAAACTACAGATGCATATTCGAGTTTCGATCGCACCAATGTATAGTATAGCATTAAAATATAAAATAATAATAATAATAATAATAATAATAATTTATTTATTTATTTATTTATTTATTTATTTATTTATTTATTTAGAATATTAATGTGCGAAACAACAGCACAAGGCCAATTACAGTTTAGCACGATACAGAACAAAACAAAACAACAAATGATGATGAGAATGAATTATAGAAAATGGCAATGAGATGAAAATACAATCAATATAATAGTCTACATTACTCAATTGACCAAAATGCAACAAAATAAATAGCACAAATAATAATTATTAAAATGAGTTCAGTGAGATAATTAAAATAATGGCAATTAAATAAAATGTATTACAAATGAATTAATGAAATCATATAAATGAAGACAGGAATCATATAATTAATATTGTAAAGTTATGCAAATGACGAGAATAGTATGATACATATCTAAAAATGGCATAAATAATAAACCTGACATAAAACTCGAAAAGTATTACTACACATTAAATGGATCCAAGTTCAATCCATGCAAATTAGCATGTTTAATACATCTGCAGACCGGAGACAGAGATTTAGAATTCCTGTTATAAAACATTTTATGAAATCTTAAACCATTAGCAGGAATACGAAGACTGATATTGCTTATGAAGGATTCACAATCAATATCACCCTTAATGACTTTGCAAAAAAATAAATAATCAAGATCCTGACGTCTGGTAAACAAACTACCGCAATTGAAATATTCGCAATTAGTCTCATAGTTATAATCGGAATTTGGTAAAAATCTATAAGAACACAAGGAAATAAATTTTCTTTGAATATTCTCCAATTTAGCCGAGTCAGTGGAAGTAAAGCTTGGATCTAACCAATGTATAGTATAAAATTAATAAACACATAGGAGTAGAATAATAATAATAATAATAATAATAATAATAATAATAATAATAATAATAATAATAATAATAAAACAAAAATATTTGCAATAATAAAATAAATACTAACACGGATAAAATAAAATATAAAACCACTTAGCGAGAGTTGATACAACTTAAATACGCATATAATAACAGAAAAAAAAATGACGAACTCGAAAATCAACAGAAAAGTTCGTTGTATCGCAGACGACAGCAACCGCCGTATTGACATTGTGTTATGCATTATTGGTAGTAGGGGGGAGCTGAAGGTCTACGTAACTGCCGTTCTGTTCGAATCTTCTCATATAATCATGGGAAGTTAATGCTGCAAAAACAAAAGTCTACGAGTCAAACTGTTCATTATTACCAGGATAAATACAAATAATACTGAAATATATTAATCAAGTTTCAGTTATAGATCTCCCCTTTTGTGCAAAAGGTATCAAAATATTTTTTGAATGGCGAGGAAAATATAAATTTCAAGAACTCTCTAGTGACAGAGGTAGTGAAAAGTACAATCAAATGTATCTGTGGCGATGCTAAGAAATCATTTATTGGAGATATACGCTGTTATTAATTAAGAAAATGGTCTATATATATATTGCAATGTTTTATCTTATAGGCTACATGCATCAGATAAATACAATAAATATTAGTAACATATAATGCTAGTAACACTTAAAATAATAATAAAATTTATCAAATATCATACAAACATTTTCACTTTATTTTTAAACTTAAGAATGTGTAGATTGCTTAGGTCTGGATTATTTTTCAATACTGAATTGTATAGTCTTGGTCCATAATTCCTACTGTGTCTTAATCCAGCCGTAGTGTGGCATTTAGGTTCTGCCAAAAGAGTTGGGACATTTCTTCTGGTGTTATGTTTATGTTTTTCAGTTAAATCAGGGGCGTATTTTGCGGGCTACCGGGGCTACCGGCGGTAGCCCAAGGAAATAACAAAAGAAAAAGTTTATAATATAACATAATGTAATAATTTTGTATTATTAGTTTTACCATAGTAATTAAAATTAAAGTAATTGTTAGATATATTTTGTGTAATAATAGGGTCAGCGGTAGCCCAAACCCTTTAACCAGTATACGCCACTGTCAGTTATAAAATTCATTCGATTTTTAAGTTTCCCTGTATTCATATGGCCGTATCATCATTTTATTTTCACCTAATTTCCTCCATATATGAATAGGTATGATAAATAAATTAGCCTAATTATTAAATAGACCAGATTTTCTCTTATCTCCTTGTACTTTTTTATATAGCTTCATCAGTTTAGGCCTACATGAAACCACATTCTGTCATGTTTTTAATGTGCATTCAACACGAAGATACATATTAAATGTCTTCCTATTAAGCACAAAGTGCAGTACTATAAGTTGTCTACTCGTTTACAGATTTCCACACATCCCACAATATGCAGTTTTCCAATTAATTATGTAAATATACCATTTGTGACTATTTTTCCTTGAACATACAATTATTCAACTATTTTGAAAGGAATTTTGGACTATTTTCTAATTTAATTCTTTTTAAAAGTCTGCTTGCACTCATTAATTATATTAATTATATTACTAACTATTTTATTTTACAAAATGTGTATTTAGATATTGCAAAAGAAATCTAAACCTGATGATGCCATTAAATGTTTATACTATGTTAATAAAACAATACGTTTTTCATACCTCTATGTCATAACTAGAGAGCGGAATTTTAGGCGCCTAAAATAGGCTCTTAATAGTACATTATGCAACGAGCCTATAATGGTAGTAATTAAGACGCGAGTATGTTTGTTTATGAAACGAGCGCAAGCTCGTTTCATAATTTTCATACGAGCGTCTTAATTACCATTATAGTCAAGTTTCATACGACTTTTTATGCTCGACCATATTTCTAACTTGAAATTATTCATAAGTATTCATGTTATGGTTATCTATGTGAGGAGCGGAACTGACCTTCTAAATTGTGAGATGTGCGCAGACGCGAAAGTATTGATTTTTTTCCGAGGAACGAATGTCATTGACCTTGATATATTCTAGAGAATAACATGAACATTAATCTTGATATAACCTGGAAATTGATTTAGAATTGAAAAACGAGATGAAAAATTGAATTTATTTGAATATTATTTACAATTAACGCTAATTATTATAGTAACAGAACATAACCTTCTGCGACAGTATTGGATTTCCAGCCTCCGTGACTTTTCGCTAATTGTCTTTCGATTGCATATCCGAGAATAATCGATACTTGCGCTTTCATATTGCTACAATGGTGTTTTCTCATTGGTGGAACACCTGAACTTCAATGAATAGGTGTACTTTAATGAGGTCCATTAAAGGGTTGCTACCAGGTGTATAATTATTACATTTCGGCATGGTCGAGCATAAAATAAATAAATACTTCGTTGCTAGGGAACGCAGATGAGCGATAATTTCAGCATTGTTTGTTTTGGCGCATACCGTACTTTGGAAAGCAATCTTTCCCCTTCCAGAACTCCTTGTTGAATTCTGCAGCTTGATATAGGCTACTCCTTGTCCATCTCTCTTCTTCTCTTTGTGTATTACATTACATAAAGTTTTTTTTTGTTGCTTTTTCAGTGTGTTTAAATTGCATTATAAATCCTTTCTTCCGGTGTACCGACAAGTGAAAAAAGCGAAGACCTTTTCAACCTAAGATGTTACATGTTGTATGAGAGGTGATACTACAGGGCCCTAGCGGAGTGATTCGTCTTTTAGGCAGCAGACTGCGCTGGCGTAAAGACAGTTTTACGTAAAAGCGGCATTACAACACAACACTATTTTGAAGAATTATTTATTTAAAAATTTCAAAACATATACCGGTAATTACCTTGTTTTATTTATATCCTTGCAAGTTTCGAACCTAGCACTTCTTCTATCGTTTACTGTTAACCGCTGAATTTTGTCTGTGATACGCAGTACAGATTTTTTTCCCCCATTTATTTCTGTGAGGACTTGTCGCTGTTTTGTTGGTAGCACTGCCCACAGGCACACAATTGTGGTGAAACTAATTTGGATTTATACACTGCAAATTGGGTCTGTAGCACTCCTCTTGACTCATTCCTCCTTTTCGTGTTGCCATCCTCGAAACTGATGTGCTGTATTCTAAACTCTTCTCTTCTAGCGAACAAAGGTGTAAGGGAAAGGGGTTTATAAAGTAGGAGGAAATCTTATTACACCTACAGAAATAAATAGCGTGATTTAAATTAATCATACTTCTTCCTTACAAACATCACAGAATTGGTCTGCAACGAATAGTATTAAGAAAAGTTGTGTAAATAATTTGGACAAGTTATAATATACAGGATTTGAAAATAAATGTACTGTAAGTTATTCACAGGGCTCTATTGCTTATCGTCTTTATAAATTAGATACTGAATCTATTATATTATCAATAAACGTCAACCCTTTGCCTCACAGAATTGATTGGCACATGAATGTGCTGTATATTTTGATGCATGACAGGAGTGATTAATGAAAAAATGAATGACTGGGTGAAGGTAAACGATAAGATTGCTGCAGAATAAAGTGGGAGTAAGGAGATAAATACTTGGGAGACCTGGTTATTTATTTATTTGTTTATTTATTCGTTATGCATTCATTATTTCTTCCTTCTTTTCTTGCTTTCTTTCTTTCTTTCTACCTCCTTTTTTCCTTCGTTCCTTTCTTCCTTCCTATCTCCTTTTTCTTTCTTTCTTCCTACCTTTTTTTCTTTCTTTTTTCCTACCTCCTTTTTTTCTTTCTTTTTTCCTACCTTCTTATTTCTTTCTTTCTTCCTACCTCCTTGCTTCCTTCCTTTCTTTCTTCCTACCTCTTTTTTATTTCTTTTTTCCTACTTCCTTCTTTCTTTCTTTCTTTCTTCCTACCTCCTTTTTTCTTTCTTTCTTTCTTTCTTCCTAACTCCCTTTTTCCTTCGTTCCTTTCTTTCTTCCTATCTCCTTTTTCTTTTTAGCTTCGTACCCCTTTTTTATTTCTTTTTCCCTACTTCCTTTTCTCTTTCTTTCTTCCTACCTCTTTTTTCTTTCTTTCTTCCTACCTTCTTTTTTCTTTCTTTCTTTCTTTCTTCCTACCTCCTTTTTTCCTTCGTTCCTTTCTTTCTTCCTATCTCCTTTTTCTTTCTTTCTTCGTACCTCTTTTTTATTTCTTTTTTCCTACTTCTTTCTTTCTTTGTTCCTACCTCTTTTTTTCTTTCTTTCTTCCTACCTCCTTTTTTCTTTCTTTCTTCCTACCTCCTTTTTTCTTTCTTTCTTCCTACCTCCTTTCTTCCTTCCTTTCTTTCTTTCTTTCTTCCTATCTCCTTTTTCTTTCCTTCTTCGTACCTCTTTTTTATTTCTTTTTTCCTACTTCCTTTTTTCTTTCTTTCTTCCTACCTCCTTTCTTCCTTCCTTCCTTTCTTTCTTTCTTTCTTCCTATCTCCTTTTTCTTTCCTTCTTCGTACCTCTTTTTTATTTCTTTTTTCCTACTTCCTTTTTTCTTTCTTTCTTCATACCTCCTTTTTTCTTTCTTTCTTCCTACCTCCTTTCTTCCTTCCTTTCTTTCTTTCTTTCTTTCTTCCTATCTCCTTTTTCTTTCTTTCTTCGTACCTCTTTTTTATTTCTTTTTCCCTACTTCCTTTTTTATTTTTTTCTTCCTACCTCTTTTTTTCTTTCTTTCTTCCTACCTCCTTTTTTCCTTCGTTCTTTTCTTTCTTCCTATCTCCTTTTTCTTTCTTTCTTCGTACCTCTTTTTTATTTCTTTTTTCCTATTTCTTTCTTTCTTTGTTCCTACCTCTTTTTTACTTTCTTTCTTCCTACCTCCTTTTTTTCTTTCTTTCTTCCTTCCTCCTTTTTTCTTTCTTTCTTCCTACCTCCTTTTTTCTTTCTTTCTTCCTACCTCCTTCCTTCCTTTCTTTCTTTCTTTCTTTCTATCTCCTTTTTCTTTCCTTCTTCATACCTCTTTTTTATTTCGTTTTTCCTACTTCCTTTTTTCTTTCTTTCTTCCTACCTCCTTTTTTCTTTCTTTCCTACTACCTCCTTTCTTCCTTCCTTTCTTTCTTTCTTTCTTTCTTCCTATCCTTTTTCTTTCTTTCTTTCTTCGTACCTCTTTTTTATTTCTTTTTTCCTACTTCTTTTTTTCTTTCGTTCTTCCTACCTCTTTTTTTCTTTCTTTCTTCCTACCTCCTTTTTTTCTTTCTTTCTTCCTACCTCCTTTTTCTTTCTTTCTTCCTACCTCCTTTCTTTCTTTCTTCCTACCTCCTTTCTTTCTTTCTTTCTTTCTTTCTTTCTTCCCACCTCTTTTACTTCCTTCCTTCTTTTCTTTCTTTCTTCCCACCTTTTTTCCTTCATTCCTTTCTTTCTTTCCTTCTTTCTTTCTTTTTTCTTTCCTTTCTTCATTTCGTTCGTTCATTTATTTGTTTATTTACTTATGTGTTTATTTATTCATTTATTAATTCTTTCTTTCTCCTTTCCTTTCTTTCTTTCTTTCTTTCATTCTTCCTTTCTTCCATCTTTTCTTTCTTTCGTTTATTTGTTTATTTGGTTTTTTATGTATTTATTTATTTTATTTATGTACTTATTTATTCATTTATTTAATGAGTGGATGGATGTATGAATGACTGAATGAAAGAGTTATTAGACAAGTGTAGGTCTATAGCCTAAGTGGGAAACATTTGAGACTTTATTTGACGTCTTACGCTTCAATGGAATGATACTATTCTATGATTAGAAATATAGCTGATAGATAAAATTGATGTAGGTAAACGGATGAATGGTTCGTTGGAAATTTGGAATGCTGGAGAGCAAAATAAAAACATTTCTAGTCCACGATCCAGACTTCCAGTCTGCTTTGAAACAAATTCACAATTTTTTGTAGTAGCCATTCCTTTTCCACGTACCACTATCCAGCCATTAGTTAGATGTAAACTGTGATTTCAGCTGGGATGCTTGACTGTGAAATGCGTTGTGACTTGTGTAAGAGATGCTCACTAGTAAGTCAGACACCTAAACACAATTTGATTACGTACCAACTAGTATGTACTCGTATGAAACTGTGCTGTGCTTAATTGCTAAGACCATTGGTGTAATATTACCAGAACTGTATAAAGAAGGAACATTCATAAACAGTCTGCTTTCGGTATACCAAAGTAAAGGATATAATAATTCAATTTAAATACCTGCTGTAAAGAGTAACAAAAACTTTATGTAGTGTAATACACAGAGAGGGAAAGAGAGATTGGTGAGAGCTGCAGAATTTATTTATTTATTTAATAATAACATATACATAAAAACGTTACATTAAAATATCCCGAAAGAGCAAAGCTCGTGTTCGGGGACAGTTCCGTTACATAGATACACATACTTTGTAGACAAAATACTGAAGAAAAAAGCTCGCATAAAGATGATAATAAAATTAGTAAATAATAATACTAGTAATAACTGAGTGAAAAAAGAGACGATGTTGAGATTGATGGATTAATATTAAATTATTATTAGTAGTATAGTTAGTGCAGATCATGTTGATATAGCAACCGAGATAAAATAGAAAAATACACTTAGGATAGAAAAAAAAACTTGTTTTACAATACATGGTACGTAATATAATACTGGGAAGTCTGTCATATATATTTTTTAATTCTGGATCTGAAAATTTCATTGCTTAAAGTAGTCAATTCGGATGAAATTTTATTATCGAATTATACTGAAGCAGTAGTTCAGTGTACTTGAGATTGTAAGAATGTTTGGGATTTGAAATGAAATGTTGATATTTGTTTTCGTTTCTGTCTTTATATTCCCCGCATTTAAATTTAATAAGGAGGAACCTTCATGTTAGCTACTTCTTAATTGCTTCCTCATTTCATGAAGCCAGTCTCGAGACAACAATGAAATTAATACTCGAAACGGATCCACTGTTGCCAACGTGTCTCCCTACAATGTCGCTAACTTTTCAGCAAAATGTAGCTAAATATCTACAAAACTTATTTAAAAATCACCAAAAATGTCGCTAAAAATTAATAACAAATATCAGTAAATAAAAATAAGAAAAACGTACCTATGTAGACAAAAATATCATCTCCTTCTGTGGTGTCTGGTTTATTGTTGACGGCTGTGATGTTGAGGTGTAAGGTGTGGGAACAGCTGATTGTGAATACACTGCACTTGATCCGGTCATTGACACTACACTTTCTGGTAAATTGTAAGTGTGGAAATTTTCACCTAAACATTTCAGGGAATTCTAATGTGTAAAATAGATGTCACTGTTTTCATGTTCATCTTATTATTTAATTTAGATTTTACATTGTTAAGCTGCCTAAAGAGTTTTTGCACTTCAGCGTTTGAATGTGAGAGTGAAAGGATCTTCATTGCAAAATTTGCGATATGCTTTTGTATTATCTGAATCTACGGGACATAGGCATCTATATTCCATACTTTTTAAAGTAGGCAGTGTTGTTAGTATGTAGGCTTTCCCATGATCAAATGATTTAGTATACTCTCGCACTAACGCTTTTTAATAAAAATATACGTTACAAGAGCGGTATGTTGACGTTTTCATGGTCGAGGAAAAGATTGAAAAAGCGAAACGTAGTTGATCTTTTTTAATTTCCGAGAACATGAACACAAACATACCGCTCGTGTATCGTACATTATTTTGTGCGAAAATCGTTTATTACATACCTGAAAGACGAATTTCTAATTAGTTGCAATGAAATCTCCATGTTGGTTTCTGTTTAATGACGGCAACTTCGGAAAACCAAAATATCTTTCTTCAACATTGTTGCTATAAAATGTTTTCTGTGTTTACTATACTCCAACCGGCCGTGATATACTTCTGTCTCCCCCCCAGTCAATAAATGCGAACTTAAAACAAACGGTAAGGTTATGTAATGATTTATTTTTCATTTTAATATTTTAACAATATTATTTATATAACATATTGCAGTAATAACATCGGCATCTGGAATCTTGTTGATTTTTTCACGGCTTCCTTAATGTTACTTATATCAGGAATGCAATAAGTTTCGTGGAGTAGTAGACTTTACTTAATTTTTGCAAATATTTAAAAACAATAATTAACATTGCAATTTAGGTGAAATTGCAGTGGTAAGTTTCCAATTTATAATTATTACTATGTTAAACGTCTCTAAAAATAATATGTTAAAAGCCTAAAGCAGTAAAATGAATGTCGCGCTTAAGCGGTAAGAAGAGGGAAATTGTTATGTGTGTTACGTTGGGAATACTGAATGTGGTATTTCGCACTTACCGCCTATTGGTTCTGTGCGGAAAACAAGCAAATACGCACGATCTCGCACAAATGTATACTGAAAACAGAAAAAGCTACAAAACGACAGTCTTATTGCTGAAAATTTGCTTCACTACAACGAACATCGGCACAAAATTTCAAAACACAACCGCCACGGGCTTGTTAGCAGTGAAAAATCTCCGCGTTGCGAGAAATAACCAAGTTACATCAGCTGCAACTCGCAAAAATCGCTAGAAAAGTCGCTAATCATATTTTACCAAATTTGTCGCGGAGACTTGTTCAAAATTCCCTAGATTTAGCGACATATCGCTAAATATGGCAACACTGAACGGTTCGCACGTCGATATGACGCCAAGGAGTTATTTGAAATTATTTCAAATATCGTCGTTTTTCCTGCAATAACTCCTATATGCAAAATATGAAAATTTTCAGTAGGAAGAAAAAAACACATTTGTTCTTCTATGGCAGCCGTGCATAGGTGATTGTGAATTCTTACATTTTCGAAAGAAAGAAATATAATTACATATAGGAGATTTTCTTATTTGCTGTATCACTATTTAAGTTATTTAATAGAACAAAAGTCTGTAAATCGATAAATATGTCACGTAGGAGTTATTGCCGGAACTACGACAATATACAGCGTGTTTCAAAAATACGGGGCATAATTTCAGATATGTATTTTCCACATGTAGACAATCAAATTAGTTCATTACAACATGTGTCCGGAAATGCTTTATTTCCGAGTTATGGCCTTCACAACATTGAAATTCACCGGAACCATACCTCATGTTTCAGAAGACACTCCACTGATCAATCGTCAACACATTCACTTCTTGCATGATGGCGCTCCTGCACACTTCAGTCGTACGGCTCGCCGGTACTTGGATCGTAGGTTTCCTGATCGATGGATAGGTAGAGGTGGCCTAATTGCTTGGCCTCCACGCTCACCTGATCTGAACCCTCTCGATTTCTACTTGTGGGGCCATTTAAAATCATTGGTTTATTCGTCTCCGTTGCCTGATTTGGAATCCCTTCGGAATGGAATTGTGGCATGTTCTGAGGACATACGCAATACTCCTGGAGTTTGGGATCGTGTTCGCAGGTCAATGAGACATCGATGTGAGGTCTGTATTCAAGCAGGAGGTGGACATTTTGAACATCTTCTGTAATGACAACGACCTGCGGAAAGAGAAACGTTCCGGTGAATTTCAATGTTGTGAAGGCCATAACTCGGAAAAGAAGCATTTCCGGACACATGTTGTAATGAACTATTTTGATTGTCTACATGTGGGAAATACATACCTGAAATTATGCCCCGTATTTTTTAAACACCCTGTATAACAAGATGTCATTCTGGAGGAAAAGATTCATTAAAAAAAATATTGGTACTATAATATAATATAGTACCGGTATATATTAAGTACGTACTTCGGAAATCGACTATGTTAAAGTGACTGTCTTTATACTTACCAGCATGTATTGATCACTTCCATTTATGTACGAATAATTTTTTATTCAATTAAAGTTAAGTTGGATATTTTGTTAAACTTTTTACATTTACTGTACAATTCCCAACCTGAGCGGAACACCGCGGGTCTTTTCCCTAGTGTGGCGTTGCTTAGTAACAGGAAGTGTGACCAGATTTCTCGAATGCCAAACACATTAACGTTTCACGTTAAAACAAATTGGCGAAGAAATGAAAGTCGAAAGAATAGACTATTGGATTTATTGAGTAATATTATACATACAGATTTTATATTATCATAATTTACTCTAAAATCCAGTGCACGGGTCTTCTGACCGTACGTGCTTTGTACCTAAAACAAGCCCTACTTTGTAGGTTTCACCCCCCTCACCTATGATTATATCCAACCACTCTCTAAAAGAACACATATATTAAAATTAAAATGGCACAACAAAACACATTATATAATATATCCTAACCTAAAACAGACATAAAAGTGTATAATTGGGTAGATACTATTATCCCTTCGTCAGTTCGTATCACAAACTTCAACAGCTGAAGTTCTAATCTGTCTCGCCTTCAAGAGGAACAATCCAGTCTACGAAAGAATATTACTGCTGTTGCATGATTAGAATCAATGAAATTTATTATGTAACCAAAAAACTCTAGAATAAAATATGTATGAACGCCACAAACATACCTTCGTGACACTATGCTGTAAGAGATCCGATTATTCGAGGAATACTACGGGTAAACTTCTTCAGATCACTTGCTGCAGAGATGAGCAAAAGAAATTGAAGAATAACATATCAGAATCAGGCTATAGCCTTCTTACAGCTCGTGGAAATACACAGTCTCCCAAAATTACCATTTCGCTATTATCCTGGAGGACGCCGTCAATAAATTAGTATTCAGTCAATTATTAGTATTAAATTTTAACAAAACTAATATAATTCAATTTAAATCCTGTCCAAATTCAACCTCGCAAATTTCTAGCGTAATAATTAACAATAGATCCCTATTAGAAACAACAACAACCAAATTTATTGGCTTAAAAATCGATAATGTGTTAAATTGGAAAAATCATATTAAAGAAATTACCCCCAAACTAAATCCAGCTTGTTTTGCTATTAGATCTAGGCTATGCAAAAGATAGTACATATCAATACCTTAAAACAATATACTTTGGAATAATATTGTGGAGAAATTCCACAGATAGTAACAATATATTCCTATTACAAAAAAGAGTAATTAGAATAATAGTAGGTACCAAATCTAGGGAATCTTGTAGGACTATTTAAAAAAAACTACAAATAATGCCCTTGGCTTGTCAGTATATCTTTTCATTAGTAATCTTCCTCTTATATAATCGTGAAAACTTTGTAACTAATTCAACAGTTCATAGCATAAATACACGTCAAAAAATGACTTTCATACTCCATCGGCAAGACTATCATGCTATCAAAAAGGAGTGCGTTATATGGCAGTAAACATTTTTAATAGCCTCCCTATCGATATAAAAAATGAAACTCAAAACATAAGATTATTTAGGGCCAAATTAAAGAAGTACCTAATTTCTCACGCCTTCTATTCTGTAGGTGAATTCATGACATTCAATAACGCTTCATGAAATTGATACTAAAACTTTTTGTTGTACTAATAGACTATATTGTAAATCTCTTCTGTATATATTTCATCTAGACTGTGACTATAAATTAAGACTTTATAATAGTATTAAGTTTTTTGACTTGTTCCATATTCTAGCTGTAAGCATGTATGAATACCATGGAATGTTAATAAATACAATACAATACAATACAATACCTGCGACGATCGGTGTCGGTGCAATAATCAGAAACGTGTTGTCGGGTTCGGGTTTATAAAGACTGACCAAAAAAATATCTATTTCAAAATAGTTCACGACGATATTTCATAGAGAAAGAAGTCCAGAAAAAAAAAAAGAAATATTGCAGATGTAAACTGCAGAATTAACTTAGTCTTGTCTTGCACTGAAAGTGTGGCTTGCTTGAGTAGGACACGTGCACTTGACACAAGATGGACTGTAAGCCATTTATGGAGAGGAGCGTGTACTGCAGTTGTGTTGTTATATATATCAGAGACACTCCTCACCCCTGGCACAGCAGGGTACCACCTTAATGTCATAACGTCATCAATTTGCCGGCTGCTCCTTCTTGAGAGATATTCCGGAATTTGTGACGAAAAGTGTGGACCGGGTACCGAAAACCAGTACTGCAAAGTTCCCAACTTTCTGACCCAGCGGTGCTACTCCAGTTTTCAAGAAGTTCGTCACAAAAATATCTACTGGGAGTTCCATTGGATTGAATTCCCTCATATACATGCTTTAACATCAAGTAGTGTGATTGTGGCAGTGGGATTAGTATAATAGCAGATGTAGGATTCTGCTTCGGAATGAGGTAGAACATTCATCTTCAGTGCTGCGAGTTCTGTTAAACTGAAAAGTTGCAATCGACTATTACGTATATGTTAGTGTTCGAAAGTCTAAGAACGTGTGCAAAAACAGCGTTTCCGACAAGAAAACTGGCACTGAAAGTAAGGTTTCCTTCATTGAGTACGGAAAATATCCGTATTCACTTTCCGCACGCATCCTAAGAAATGCATCTATACAAGAACTTTTTTAAATAATTAACACTTTATTAATAAAAATAAGCTTATTGCAATGAAATTTTTTACAGTGATTTACAAATTATTGTACGAATTGTACAAATTGTACGACATGGAAATATAAAAATTGGAGATTTATCCTTCAAGAGGTGGAAAAATTCAAATATCTTGGAGCAACAGTAACAAATATAAATGACACTATGGAGGAAATTAAACGCAGAATAAATATGGGAAATGCGTGTTATTATTCGGTTGAGAAGCTCTTATCATCCAGTTTGCTGTCCAAAAATCTGAAAGTTAAAATTTATAAAACAGTTATATTACCGGTTGTACTGTATGGTTGTGAAACTTGGACTCTCACTTTGAGAGAGGAACATAGGTTAAAGGTGTTTGAGAATATGGTTCTTAGGAAAATATTTGGGGCTAAGCGGGATGAAGTTACAGGAGAATGGAGAAAGTTACACAACACAGAACTGCACGCATTGTATTCTTCACCTGACATAATTAGGAACTTAAAATCCAGACGTTTGAGATGGGCAGGGCATGTAGCACGTATGGGCGAATCCAGAAATGCATATAGAGTGTTCCTTGGGAGACCGGAGGGAAAAAGACCTTTGGGGAGGCCGA
The DNA here is from genome assembly GCF_040183065.1 of Periplaneta americana. Lineage (NCBI taxonomy): Eukaryota > Metazoa > Arthropoda > Insecta > Blattodea > Blattidae > Periplaneta > Periplaneta americana. Next base: position 181,501,024 of record NC_091121.1, on the reverse strand, counting down.
GACGTAGATGGGAAGATAATATTAAAATGGGTTTGAGGGAGGTGGGGTGTGATGATAGAGACTGGATTAATCTTGCACAGGATAGGGACCGATGGCGGGCTTATGTGAGGGCGGCAATGAACCTTCGGGTTCCTTAAAAGCCATTTGTAAGTAAGTAAGATTTACAAATTATTGTTAATATTAATATTAATCGTAAATTCGTTGGTTTCATCTTCATCACTAGAAACTGTGACTACAGAATTTAATTTTCTACTTAAAAGAAAACTTTCGGAGAAAAATAGCGTTTAACACACTTGCGAAAATGCCTATTGTAAAATCAGAGCATGTCGTCGTTGTTCCTGCAATAACTCCTATGTGACATATTTATCAATTTTCAGAGTTTTGCTCTATTAAATAGCTTAAATAGTGGTACAGCAAATAATAAAATCTCCTATATGTAATTATATTTCTTTGTTTCGAAAATGTAACAATTCGCAGTCTCCTATGTAGGGTTGCCATAGGACGAATAATAGTAATATACGTTACAAGAGCGGTATGTTGACGTTTTCATGTTCGAGGAAAAGATTGAAAAAGCGAAACGTAGTTGAGCTTTTTTAATTTCCGAGAACATGAAAACAAACATACCGCTCGTGTATCGTACATTATTTTGTGCGAAGATCGTTTATTACATACCTGAAAGACGAATTTCTAATTAGTTGTAATGAAACCTCCATCTTAGTTTCTATTTAATGACGGCAACTTTAGAAAACAAAAATATCTATACTCCAGCAGGCCGTGATATACGTCTGTCTTTTTTTTATTATTTATAATTATAACATATTGCAGTAATAACATCGGCATCTGGAGTCTTGATTTTTTCACTGCTTCTTTAATGTTACTTGTATCAGGAATGCAATAAGTTTCGTCGAGTAGTAGACTTTACTTAATTTTTGCAAATATTTAAGAACAATAATTAACATTGCAATTTAGGTGAAATTGCAGTGGTAAGTTTCCAATTTATAATTATTACTATGTTCAACGTCTCTAAAAATAATATGTTAAAAGCCTAAAGCAGTAAAATGAATGTCGCGCTTAAGCGGTAAGAAGAGGGAAATTGTTATGCGTGTTTCGTTGGGAGTAGTGAATGTGGTATTTCACACTTACCGCGTATTGGTTCTATGCGGAAAACAAGCAAATACGCACGATCTCGCACAAATGTTTTTTTTTTCTTCCTACTGAAAAATTTTATATTTTGCACATAGAGTTATTGCAGGAACGACGACGATGTGCTTCTATAAAAACCATTTTCCGCACTATTATTACACTATACTGTTGTTATTATTAACACTAGTACGAAAAGATTTTTACATAGACTTTCAACTCTTCGCTCTGATTGTCAATTGTTTCCCATCAGATGTTGCACGGCGGCATACGCAACCGATTAACAAAGAAGTTCGAATAAATCCAAGAGTGGTACAAAGATACGTTTGGTTATCGCCCGACTGTACATGTTTGTTTTGCTGATTTGTTGACTTTGAGAACTGCGTCACTACAGTTCATTTATAGTCCAAGCTCACACAACAGTTTCAGTACAAACTTCTTACCTCTGGTTATTATTAGCGTTCGGAGGAATTCTTGATGGTAGCGAGACGGTTTTTGACTAGATTATTGTATTGTATTGTATTGTATTTATTAACATTCCATGGTATTCATACATTGCTTCACAGCTAGAATATGGAACAAGTCAAAAAACTTAATACTATTATAAAGTCTTAATTTATAGTCACAGTCTAGATGAAATATATACAGAAGAGGTTTACAATATAGTCTACTAGTACAACACAAAGTTTTAGTATCAATTTCATGAAGTGTTATTGAATGTCATGAATTCACGTACAGAATAGAAGGCGTGAGAAATTAGGTACTTCTTATATTTGACCCTAAATAATCTTATGTTTTGAGTTTCATTTTTTATATCGATAGGGAGGCTATTACAAATTTTTACTGCCATATAACTCACTCCTTTTTTGATAGCACGATAGACTTGCCGATGTAGTATGAAAGCCATTTTTTGACGTGTATTTATGCTATGAACTGTTGAATTAGTTACATAGTTTTCACGATTACATACGAGGAAGATTGTTAATGAAAAGATATACTGACAAGCCATGGGCATTATTTGTAGTTTTTTTAAATAGTCCTACACGATTCCCTAGATTTGGCACCTAGTATTATTCTAATTACTCTTTTTTTGTAATAGGAATATACTGTTACTATCTGTGCAATTTCCCCAAAATATTATTCCAAAACTCATTACCGAGTGAAAGTATGCAAAGTATATTGTTTTTTGATATTGTGACAGCGACGTGAGATGCGAACTCACGACCAGCGTCCCGCAAGAGAGAAGATCGCGCGGAGCACTTTGGGATGGCGCGCGGCGAAGAGGGGAAAGGGCCAACGCGGCGAGAAAGTGGAGAGAGAGTGCGCGCGCATCTGGTGCTGGTAGAGAGGAGAGGGCTCTGGATTTCTCTGGAGTGTCATCTCTAGAGACGCGTGGAACCTTCGAGGCTACGTCGCTGTGGTTATAAATTACGGACGCGAAGGAACGGCAGCAGTTAGCAGTTAGCAGTTTCCAGGTTTCAGTTATTCAGTCAGTGAGAAAGCCAGAGCAAGGAAGCCAGTCTTGTGTACCGGAGTTCGACTCGAGTGTGCGTCCGCAACTGCGTCAGCAGCTGAAGGCCTGAGTTCGAGTGCAGTGGACCGCAGTTGGAGGGACCTGAGTTCGAGTGCAGTGGACCGCAGTTGGAGGGGCCCGAGTTCGAGTACAGTGAACTGTCTCTGAAGGTCTGTGGTTCGAGATACTGTGAACTCGAGTGACTGAGATAGAAGAACTGTGAACTGAGAACTGACAGTTCTGATTTGTAAATAGTGCTTTGTAAATATTAGTTAAGATTAACAGTTCATTGTTGCGCGTAATAGTCCAAGTAAATTGTCATTGTCGTCGGTGGAGTGCTATAACGAATACTGTGTTGAGTGAAGATCCAATTGTTGACGAGAGCGTTTAAGGTGAATTGTAGAAAGGAATTATTGTTGTGACGAATAAATTACATTGTTGTTACTAATAAAATTTACAATATTTACTATCTTTTGCATAGATCTTATAGCAAAACATGCTGAATTTAGTTTTGGGGTAAGTTCTTTAAAATGATTTTTTTCTATTTAACACATTATTGCATTTTAAGCCAAAAATTTGGTTGTTGTTGTTTCTAATAGGGATCTATTGTTAATTATTGCCCTAGAAATTTGCGAGGTTGAATTTGGACAGGATTTAAATTGAATTATGTTAGTTTTGTTACAATTTAATACTATTTTTTTTTTTTTTTACTGAGAACCAGTCACATATTTTGAAGAGAATTTCCTCTGTTGAAGATTGGAATGTGTTGGAATTATTGGCTGTAATTACTATACTTATGTCATCTCCAAATAATATGAGATGACCTACATCTTTTATTAGGGGGCAAGATCATTTATGAACACTAGAAAAAGTAGGGGAACCGAGGATATGTCAAGAGGTTATCTAAAATTTGTCTTACTAGAAAATGTGCCCAGCGACGTAATACTTTCAAACGAGATTCGAATCCATGCCTGAAGGCAACCTTGGGTCACGAGTCCATCGCAAAACCGCCTGAGGTATTCTGGTGGATTTTTACGTCCACAGGGACAAATATTTTCGGATCCCTCGCAGCTCTTGTTGTTCTTAAGTAATATACCTCTCATGTCAAGTAGTTCCTAACTTCGGAGAATTTAAATCTCAGTTAATCGTATCAAATTCTTCTACACAAACAAATGAGTGTGACAGACTAAAATACTACAGCTAAGGAGAAGTTCGTCTCACTGGAGGTCTAGCAACTTCCACACTTGTAACATGTTTGGAGGATTACAGCTGTTTGAATTGATATTAGAAATCCTGGCAGTTGAATGTCTTGTTAGACGTCTTTGTAACGTCAAGAGAGATTATACATTACACCGATATAATTGGTGCCGCTGTATTTATCGACAGTTCCCGCGTGTTCTTGGCATTCACGACTGCAAGGTTCATAACTCTCTCACAAAACATTAATTAAACATTTGCTGAAATTACATTTCCTACATGATTACATTGCGTTTTCATCCAAGCGAAACTATAATGCTATCTGAGAAAACTGGGTATTTCTTAAATGGGATGAAAAAAAAATGTGGAATGACGGCTCTGTAAATGAAAGCATCTCAATGTAGGTTGTTCAAGTACATTACCGGTATTTATATACCAAAAATTTCACTTTTACTCGTCAGGTTTGGAACCCGAGTTTCCAGTGTAAAAAGTAAACGCATTTATATTTCTTTCTTCGATATTTTTTTCAAATACAGAGGATATTAAGAAATGATAAAATGATGATATGAAGTTAATGGCTCATCAGTGAAATCCAGAGGTCTACATCGGACGTTTTCGCTCTAGCGCCAAGTAGTTCATAGTATAATCCGATAGGTAGCGCACATGCATGATGGGTAAAATTGTCACGAGCGATAAATCCTCGAACGGTATAAGCCGAGCGTTAGACATTCGTTCTTGTTACAGTGATGAACTGTGTAGTACATGATAGATGTTTATCATTTCAAAACTTTGCAGTGTTTAACTAACCTCTCCATAGTACAACTACAAAACTTGCTTTAAAATGTAATATAAATGTTGTAGGTAAATGTCCCCCCCCCCCCATAAAGGAGTGATTTTGTTTTTGCCATATCTGATAGATGTTATTGGATGTAAATGTAATTATTATAAACGGAGAACACAATCACGATAATTCAAGAACTGCATCAAAGTTTTCTAGTAGTAGTAATAATAATAGTAATAATAATAATAATAATAATAATAATAATAATAATAATAATAATAATAATCTATAATAATTAGTGTATCAATCTTTGCGTCTGTAACAGTTGTGCAGCATGATTATTCGTTTTATTATATTTTCTGTGACGTTGTCTCTACTAATGTTGTTATTAATCTACTCCTATATCAATAATATTTTGTAAAACGTTTCTACATTGTCGCAGTATATAGGCGGAACACATGTATGGCCCTATCATATTATATATGTTGTAAATCAAATATTGAATAATTATTAATTACCACTAATAACTGTATATCGAAGTTTTTCATACTATTTTATTTATAATTTCATGTTCCTGTTTTGGTACGTTGCATTGACTGTTCCATTAAACGTTTGTCATAAACGCAGAAAATAAAGCCTTATTTTTACCGTGTGAGCAAAACATATGTGTATCTTATCTGTCGCCTTCCATACAAGATAAGACATGTCGGTGAGATGACCTTGTACTGTGCTTTTATTTATTACGAGCGTATCACGACCGATCGTATCTCACTCGAGGATGCGACACTCGACCGAGTTCAAGCGAGCGATTTAACTCCAATGCAGCACTCTGGTGAAATCAGAATAGCAGATTGAAGTGAAGTTATTAGGAGAGAATATCAGTGTGATTACTTCAATATATTATCGTCTCAAAAGCTTTTTTTTTCCTATAGACCCTGACTGTCCTTCCATGAATTCATGCGGATGTACAGTAGTGGCAAAAAAACCCTGACCAACCCTTGTAGCTATTTCAGAGCCTTGTTCACTCCAGAGCACGATAGACTGGTAAAGCCTGTGTGATGAATTTTGTCTCATTGTGAAAAGAGAGAAAAAAGAATATATGTCTTACTTCATCTCTGTTGTTATGGCGATGGGGGGAGTGGAAAGATGCCGTCCATCCATCCAGTGGCGGAAGGGACTAGTTGATACATTCTGTAGCGCAAAATAAAATTACAAAATATCTCTCTTCGTACTGAGCGTGTCTTTCAAGAACTGAGTTCCGGTGGCCAGTGCAATAACAGGATTTTGAAAGGAATTCTGAAAATTTAAAACCCTCCTATAATCTTCACCCTCATTTCAAGGGGCTTGGTTTTATTGCTACTGAGGCAAGATAAACCTTACCAGGTATAGCTAAGACTTTCGTGGTTCGAATCCTGCCTGGGAAGGGACTGAAACCGGACGGCCTATGGCGAGTCCTTAGCATCAACCCTTTTGATTTGATTACCCCTCTTTGATTTGATTACCTGGTTGGGTTTTTCCGAGGTTTTCCCCAACCAAAAGGCAAATGCCGGGTAATCTTTTGGCGAATCCTCGGACCTCACCTCATCTCACTACATCTCGCCAAAATATTATAAAAAATTTCACAAAATTGTAAAAATTGTAGAAAAATACTAAATTGTAAAACTGTAAAAATTGTAATTGTAATATTGTAAAATTTTGACTTGTTCCACATCTTAAAGCTTCATTGCTCATGTAAGATCTATGGAATAAAATGAATGAATGAATGATTGAATGAAGGAAACTTTTTTTTTCCTTATTCAAATTTAGGCCTATTCCCAATACTTTTCGATTGCTGGTAAAATTAATGTTCTGGGAATAATAAATTAATTAAATAGTAAATTATCACAGCAGTCGAAAAGTATTGGAAATAAATTTGAATAAAGAATAAAAAAGTTTCCTTCCCAGGCAGGATTCGAACCACGAAAGTCTTAGTTACCAGTCTATCGTGTTCTGAGTGGAAAGGTTCTGAAATCAGCTACAAGGGTCGGTCCGATTTTTTTTTTTGCCACTACTGTACAATAATCGTCCTTTAGATTCTACCAAAACTGACAAGATGACGACAGCTTGTGCCCTTAGAAACATCAGGACTTGCTGATAATTCACTGTTACTGGCGAGAGGTGTTCATCAATTTGCTGGGTATAGCCTCGGCGACGTAGGGTAAAGGTTGGTATAATGGCAGTATTGTGATACTAATAATATTATGATAGCACTTTTTGAGAATTATTTTACAATTTTACTGAGCGAGAGAAAGACCGGTTTTGTGCAGAAACTTGTCTCGCTCAGTAAAAAAAAAAAAAAAACACTATCATATAATATTATTAGTAACACAATGTTACCAACCTTTACCTTACACTATATCCTCAAGGCTTAGGTCTACAGTATTGAATTGTTTAAGCTAGTTTAGTGCCGTTCTGCTACTGACCACACCTTCATCTTCCACTTGACATATTTCTTCGGCTGCTGATTTTGAATTCATATCAAAAAGAAAAACAGACTATACCTTCTTACCACATCGAGATTTCATTTCCCTCATAGTGTAAAAAATCATGGATTACACTTTGGACTCTCAATCTCTCCAGAAAACTTTTCGAAGTCAAGTCAACATGCTCTCTCAATATACCAATCCACAAGCTTAATAGAAAAGACCAGGTTTTATTATCAAGATTAAGAATTGGACATACAAAATTAACCCATTCCTACCTCATCTGAAGAAATGTACCACCAACCTGTGAAACCTGTCATTGTTTACTCACCGTCAAACACGTCACCATAAAATGCCGAAAATACCACACCTCAAGGAAAAAGTACAACATACCAAATGATATATCAACAATACAGATGTTCTTCTACAAGTAGTTCAATTCTTTAAAGAAATTTCCTTGTATAATATGATTTTATTGTAAAATTTATACTGTTCACACACTCTGTTTATTAATTTTTTGTTATTTAATTATTATTATTATTTTTTTTACCTCTAGATAAATTGTAATATATTGTGTACCTTGTTTGTAATCATCACTGCTTGTCTTGCATTGTTTTGTATATGAATATTGTGGTCGCAAAAAGACCATGCAGTTATGCGACCTAAAATAAATCTTAATTAAAAAAAAAAACAAAAAAAAAACAGAATCATTAGATTTGCGATTATGTTTTCTTACATTTAGAATGAGAAGTTTAAGATTACCAAACACTATGGGTGCTATTCATAGACATTTCGCAGCACGCGCTACGAGCGTACTAAGCTAGCCCCGGCTATCCACTGGTTACTAGTACAGAATTCAAATCATATCCTATCGCTAACACTGGTTTATGAATACGAAAAACGCAGATCATCCACCAGAAGCCCGCGCTAAGAATGTCTATGAATACGAACCTGAAAGTATAGCCTACTGCAAGTAGATACAAAGTTCAATGATTCCTGAATTATGGTTCAAAACAATACTATCAACAGATCCTGACACTATCTAGTAGTATTATTTAAAATTATCTTACATTTTACTTGCTTAAACTTTGAATTATTATTATTATTATTATTATTATTATTATTATTATTATTATTATTATTATTATTATTATTAATATTATTAAATTGTTTTTTGTTTTAGGAAATAGCAGTAGCAAAGTTTATAATATTTTAAATACTATTGTAGTATTAGCAAAATCGGACGAGAAATTCGTATAACTCTGCTGTCGCAGGAAACTTACGCACGTACAGGATAACAATTGTGGCCTTTTCTACAACTGTTTTCAGTCTTTCTTTGTGTTCTTATTTGTATGTGCTTCGTGAAATTCTTTGTTACAAAATCTTATACTTTTCTCCTTTGAATTTCCAACTATTTTACATTCCTTTTGCCAGGTTTCTTTACTTACAATTTTCGTTTATTTTGTCTTGTTTTAATTTAACCTCACGTTAATGAAATACTGACGTCGTGGGTAATCATATTATATTATATTATATTATATTATATTATATTATATTATATTATACTATATTATATTGTATTGTATTGCATTACATTACATTGTATTGTATTGTATTACATTACTTTGTATTGTATTGTATTGTATTGCATTGTATTGTATTGTATTGTATTATATTGCATTACATTACATTGTATTGTATTGCATTGCATTACATTGTATTGTATTTTATTATATTGCATTACATTACATTACATTGTATTGTATTGTATTGTATTACATTACATTGTATTGTATTGCATTACATTACATTGTATTGTATTGTATTATATTGCATTACATTACATTGTATTGTATTGTATTGTATTGTATTGCATTGCATTGCATTGCATTACATTGTATTGTAATGTAATATATTGCATTACATTACATTGTATTGTATTGTATTGCATTACATTACATTGTATTGTATTGTATTATATTGCATTACATTACATTGTATTGTATTATATTGCATTACATTACATTGTATTGTATTGTATTGCATTGCATCACATTGTATTGTATTATATTATATTGCATTATATTACATTGCATTGTATTGCATTACATTACATTGTATTGTATTGTATTGCATTGCATTGCATTAAATTGTATTGTATTTTATTATATTGCATTACATTACATTGTATTGTATTGCATTACATTACATTGTATTGTATTGTATTACATTACATTGTATTGCATTGCATTACATTGTATTGTATTGCATTATATTGCATTACATTACATTGTATTGTATTGTATTGCATTACATTGTATTGTATTGTATTATATTGCATTACATTACATTGCATTGTGTTGTATTGTATTACATTACATTACATTGTATTGTATTGTATTGTATTGCATTACATTGTATTGTATTATATTGCATTACATTACATTGAATTGTATTGTATTGCATTACATTACATTGTATTGTATTATATTGCATTGCATTACATTGTATTGTATTGCATTACATTACATTGTATTGTATTGCATTACATTACATTGTATTGTATTGCATTACATTACATTGTATTGTATTGCATTGCATTGCATTACATTGTATTGTATTGTATTGCATTGCATTGCATTACATTGTATTGTATTGTATTATATTGCATTTCATTACATTGTATTGTATTGTATTGTATTGCATTACATTACATTGTATTGTATTATATTACATTACATTGTATTGTATTGTATTGCATTACATTACATTACATTACATTACATTGTATTGTATTGTATTGTATTGTATTGCATTACATTACATTGTATTGTATTGTATTGTATTGTATTGCATCACATTACATTGTATTGTATTATATTGCATTACATTACATTGTATTGTATTGCATTACATTACATTGTATTGTATTGTATTGTATTGCATTACATTACATTGTATTGTATTATATTGCATTACATTACATTGTATTGTATTATATTGCATTACATTACATTGTATTGTATTGTATTGTATTGCATTACATTACATTGTATTGTATTGTATTGCATTGCATTGCATTACATTGTATTGTATTGCATTATATTATATTATATTATATTATATTATATTATATTATATTATATTACTAGCCGTACCCGTGCGCTCCGCTGCACCTATTAGAAATAAATATAAAGTAATTACATAATTAAAATAGGACGTTTGAACCAGGGAACATCCGTGTTTGAATGAAGGATAAATCGTTTAATATGTTACTTAATTTTAATTGTATTTAAATAATTAAAATGCGGTCATTTTGGTCCAGAGAGCACTCATTTGGTGCAATGACAATTCCTTTAACATGTTTCTTAATTGTTACTACATGCAATCATAGTTTAATGAAGATTGACATATCACTTAGTTTTAATGTGTATACTTTATATTACTTGCTAATGTTTCAGAAGTTACTTTAATAACATTGTGGAATTATGTCTGTCTAGAGAAACTACACTTTCCAATGGTGAAATAATAATTAAACAATTAATTAGCTTCCGATATTACTTCATACAAACACAGAAACTTTCTCTTAGGCTATGTTTCATAGCTTTCGATTGTTGCTGTCCAAGGCCCTTTATAGACGAAGTCATTTGTTTTTATTTCAGTACAGCGCCTTAGATGGCGTTGTTATTGTAATTTTAAAACTAATTTATCTCATTAATTATCAGTCCTAACAAAATGTTGTGTAGAATACAACTTGTGGAAAAACAGTTTTAAAGAAACTTTTGTTATGTAATATTTTTCATGAAAATCAATAATAAGCGAGATATTTCGATTTATTTAATTCAGGCCCCCTTATAACCCCCCTTTTAAATAATGTATTTTGAATGCCATATAGCCTAAAATCTAAGTTAAAAGGAACTTAATTCACATTCCAATTTTCATATAAATCGATTGAGTCATTATCGCGTGAAAAGGTAACAAACATCCAGACAGACAGACAGACATGCAAACAAAAACTTCAAAAAAGCGATTTTCGGTTTCAGGATGGTTAATTATACATGTTAACACCAATTATTTTTGGAAAATCGAAAATTACCAGAAAAATTTTGGCTACAGATTTATTATTAGTGTAGATATTATATTATATTATATTATATTATATTATATTATATTATATTATATTATATTATATTATATTATATTATATTATATTATATTATATTATATCATGTCATATTATATTACTTACTTACAAATGGCTTTTAAAGAACCCGGAGGTTCATTGCCACCCTCACATAAGCCCGCCATCGGTCCCTATCCTGAGCAAGATTAATCCAGTCTCTATTATCATATCTCACCTCCCTTAAATCCATTTTAATATTATCTTCCCATCTACGTCTAGGCCTCCCCAAAGGTCTTTTTCCCTCCGTCCTTTCAACTATCACTCTATATGCACTCTGGATTCGCCCATACGTGCTACATGTCCTGCCCATATCAAACGTCTGGGTTTAATGTTCCTAATTATGTCAGGTGCGGTTCTTCGTTGTGTAACTTTCTCCATTCTCCTTTAACTTCATCCCTCTTAGCCTCAAATATTTTCTTAAGCACCTTATTCTCAAATACTCTTAACCTATGTTCCTCTCTCAAAGTGAGAGTCCAAGTTTCACAACCATACAGAACAACCGGTAATATAACTGTTTTATAAATTCTAACTTTCAGATTTTTTGACAGCAGACTGGATGATAAAAGCTTCTCAACCGAATAACAGGCATTTCCCATATTTATTCTGCGTTTAATTTCCTCCCGAGTATAATTTATATTTGTTACTGTTGCTCCAAGATGTTTGAAGTTTTCCACCTCCTCGAAGAATAAATCTCCAATTATATAATATTATTATTATTATTATTATTATTATTATTATTATTATCATCATCATCATCATCATCATCATTATTAAACATTATCTTGTTGGTTGTGTTGACTGTTTCTTGTTTCGATCATCTTTCTCTTTTGTTTTCTTTGCTAACAAAATGTAATCACTCTACCTGTGAGTTACCTCTCACCTCGATTCCCCTTTACCTGCAAGGGACAGAACGTGCTCGGGAGCATCTCATCGTAACATTAGGATCCTGGAAATGTTTAATTTTGCAGTAGTGTAGAAGAAACTCTTCCTTTGTTGTAAAAGGAAAGACGTACGAGCTTGGAGCAATCTATCTTCTTGTAGACAGGTAAAATGGTATCGATTATCAGGAATCGATAACTCAACTTGCAGTATCGATAGTCGATACACCCCTATACCCGATTGATCACTTCCAGAATTCAGCCAATAACAACAAACCTTATCACCTACACACAACCTTAACTGAATTGTTCTCTACTTTGTACGACAGAACGAGTTTCCCTTACATGTATCATGCGTCAGCCACCGAGCAAGTCGTTATCGCTTAATTTAATAAAGTTACGCATCGCCTGGTGTGGCGGGATGAGCTCAGTGCCTGATCACAAGTCTCCGGTTCAAACCTGACCTTTCCTCTGACATGAAAAAAGACTTGGGTTTATCCATTTTGAATCTTGCGTACACTACTTTTAACACTTGAATATAATTAATTGCTTAACTAGTGGAATTACTAGTGTTATTTATGTAAGATTTGTCCGGCTTACAGCTGTTTCAGTGCTTCACGCACCATCCTCAGGGCCTACTAGATCTCGGCGTCATCTCGAACTTCTCTGCCTGTTATGTGGGTGTGTTTGATTGTTTAAAGGTGTTGAAGAGTGGAGTCAAATAGTGTGTGTGTACTGAAATTGATCTGTGTGTTGAGAATTTGATCGGGGTGTGTTCTAGTGTGTTTCTGTATTTCGTATTGTTCTAGTGTGTTGAGTTTTTGGTTCTTGGGTTGTATGTGTAGGATTTCCATGTCCGTATTTATGTTATTGTGTGTATGGTTAGCATTGGTTATGTGATCGGCGTAAGTAGATGTATTGTGTCCTCTGGTCATTGCTTTAATGTGTTCTTTGTAGCGTGTTTGGAATGATCTGACTGTCTGTCCTATGTAGAACTTATCGCAACTATTACATGTGAGTTTGTATACACCTGTGTGGTCGTATTTATTTGTTTGTGTTTTTTTATGAGTTGAGATGTCTTTGTAGTGTGTTTTCTGTTCTGTATGTTATGTTGTATTTCTGTTTTCTGAATGAGGATGCGATCTTGTGTGTGCATTTGTTTTCATATGTTAGTGTGATGTATTTCTTGTGTTCTTGTGTTTGTGTTGTGTTTTGCGTGTTTTTGTGTTAAATTTTTGTTTTGTCTTTCTTATGATGTTGTCTATTATGTTTGGATTGTATCCGTTTTCTTGTGCTATGTATTTGATTGTGTTCACTTCTTCATTGTAGTGTTGTTGGCTCATGGTTATGTTGAGTAATCTGTGTACCATTGTCCTGAATGCAGCATGTTTGTGTTGTATGGGGTGGTTAGATGTGTTGTGTCTGTGTGTGATGGTGGTGGTTGGTTTTCTGTATATTTTGTAGGTGTGTTTGTTGTAGATATCACCATAACAAAAATCGACAACAAACACGTTTCATTCAAATTTAGACAGAATTTAAGATCATAAAGCTTTTGATTCAAATTTAGACGGAATTTAAGATTGTGACGCGTTTAATTCAAATTTAGTCGGAATTTAAGATTATAACACTTTTAATTCAAATGTGGACGGAATTTAAGATCATAACACTTTTAATTCAAATTTAGATGGAATTTAAGATCATAACATCACTTTTAATTGAAATTTAGATGGAATTAGATCATAATACTTTTAATTCAAATGGAGACGGAATTTAGGATCATAATACTTTTAATTCAAATGTAGACGGAATTTAAGATCATAATACTTTTAATTCAAATTAGACGGAATTTAAGATCATAATACTTTTAATTCAAATGTAGACGGAATTTAAGATCATAACATTCTTAATCTAGTTCCGAGACAATCGGAAGCTTTGTAACGTATTTTAAGATTGTGACACGTATAATTCAAATGTAGACGGAATTTAAGATCATAACACTTTTAATTCAAATTTAGACGCAATTTAAGATTGTGACACGTATAATTCAAATTTAGACGGAATGTAAGATCATAACAATTTTAATTCAAATTTAGACGGAATTTAAGATCATAACACTTTTAATTCAAATTTAGATGGAATTTAAGATCATAACATCACTTTTAATTGAAATTTCGACGGAATTAGATCATAATACTTTTAATTCAAAAGTAGACGGAATTTAGGATCATAATACTTTTAATTCAAATGTAGATGGAATTTAAGATCATAATACTTTTAATTCAAATTAGACGGAATTTAATAGCATAACCCTTTTAATTCAAATGTGGATGGATTTTAAGATCATAACACTTTTAATTCAAATTTAGATGGAATTTAAGATGTAGACGGAATTTAAGATCATAATACTTTTAATTCAAATGTAGACGGAATTTAAGATCATAATACTTTTAATTCAAATGTAGATGGAATTTAAGATCATAATACTTTTAATTCAAATGTAGACGGAATTTAAGATCATAATACTTTTAATTCAAATGCAGACGGAATTTAAGATCATAATACGTTTAATTCAAATGTAGACGGAATTTAAGATCATAACTTTCTTAATCTAGTTCCGAGACAATTGGAACCTTTTAACAGTCTTGTAGAAGTTTCCAGAGTCTTCACAATAATGCTATAATTCTATTTGTATTATCCTGTTTCCGACATAAATCTTCAGACGCAGATGCCATCTTTTTGTCGAAACAAGAAACTAGGAAGAGATGACCTGCGTTAATTTGGTCTGGAACACTCTCTAACCTCTGGTACGTTAGGTTGAGGATAAAATCTAAATATAGAGTTAGATCGATGTCTATTTCTGGCTAAAGGAATGAAAAAGGAAGAAAGAAATAAATACGGAAAGAAATAAATAAAGAAGAAAGAAACTGCTCGAAACAATCAGTTTCTTAACGATGCAAAGGAAGGTAATTAGTTAGGTACGTAAGATATTTATAGTCCTTCGGAAACTTTAGTCTTCAATCCCCATTCTCCACGACACAGAGAGAGACAGAGGAAACTTAGAAAACTTTTCACAGAAGTCCTTGTTACATGTTCCCTTTCATTTCACGTTCTAGGACATGCACACATCCGAAAGTTCGTGATTGTGAGCGGGATAGGCAAGGACTTCCAATACCTCATTTACTTTTGCGTCTAAACAGACAGTATCGACTTTGTTCTGGATTAACCATAGGAAAAATTTCAAACGTAAACCAAAACACAATTTGGACGCCTCCGTTTGTCAGACTAACTAATTAAATAATTTATAGATACTTAGCAGGTGTGATTTAGGTTCGTGTCCCGAATTGCAGTGGAGGCATGTCTGTTTCTATATCGATAAATATTTTCTTTTACATAAATTAGTGTAGGTACATTGAATGCATTTCGGAAGTTTATATAATTAAAACGTACAAACGACGAAGTAAATAGCATCCATAGCAAATGGAAATAATAAAAAAAATCATGCGTTTTTGGCGGGAAAACGGCTCAGACTTTATCGAAAGCGGCGGATAAAAATAATTCACGTAACTTTCGTCGGAAGAGAAATATTCTTTCCCCAAACGAGATAGCTTTCTATTTGTCGCCTACGTCAGAATAGATTTCTGCTAATTCCCATCTATATTTCTACCACAGTTATAATGAATTCCGTTTTATAAACAGTTCAATCTAAAAAAAAAATAATTCTTCATATTGACAGGCCATGTTAACAAACCTGTTATTGAACCGAGTAATCTTACTTACTTAGGGGAGAGATGGGTAGTATCGGACATCGGGTAATATCGGACAGTGAATTTCTTTCATCTACCACTAGATAATAATACCTGAATGACATGGTTACGATTCTGAGATGTCGCATGCAGAAACGTAACCATGTCATTCAGGTACTATCATCTGATGGTATATGAAAGAAACGCACTGTCCGATATTACCCGATGTCCGATACTACCCAACTCTCCCCTACTTACTTACAAATGACTTTTAAGGAACCCGAAAGTTCATTGCCGCCCTCACATAAGCCCGCAGTCGGTCTCTATCCTGTGCAAGATTAATCCACTCTCTATCGTCATATCCCATCTCCCTCAAATCCATTTTAATATTATCCTCCCATCTACGTCTCGGCCTCTCAAAGGTCTTTTTCCCTCCGGCTTCCCAACTAACACTTTATATGCATTTCTGGATTCGCCCATACGTGCTACATGCCCTGCCCATCTCAAACGTCTGGATTTAATGTTCCTAATTATTAATTACTCGACCGAGTAATCTACTGCCAATAAACAAACGCATATTTAAATGGATAATAGATTCTAAAATTTGTCGATTTTATGACGCTTGATAAGTTTCACAGTAGTACAAAGTAGGTTAACTGTTTCGAAAACAAGGAGACTTCTTTTCGTATGAAAGCAAGTGTTACTGTAGGTTCGAAGGGCACCACGAACTCTATCAGCTGTAACGAGACTTTTCTATTTTTAGTTTTTATGCCGGTTATTTAATGATAAAATAAATCAATTAATTGCTAGTGAGCATAAATGAGGCTAGCAATTAAGCGAACTTCTTAGGCACCGTGAATTTAAAACCTGGTGCGCATAGCTTCAGAAAGGAAAAAGAGTTGTATTGTTTGAAGAAGTACCTGCAGCCAACTCGTGAATCGTCAAGCATGAAGTATTATCAAGTTCTGAGTGAAGAGAAATGCTAAAATGATTGCAATGGTGGCACCAGTACGTTCTGTCCCTGGTCGCTCTACAGGCACAACCCACTGTAGGCACTGCAGTGAGTATGAAACTTTATCACATGTGCTTGGGAGTTGCCCACAGGGAGAAGTACTCAGAATGAAACGTCACAACACCATACGTTCTATGATTGCAGATGCAAAAATCTAGACGTTCACGAAGAAGTTCATTGTATTGCTGATGGTGGGAGCAATCATAGGATCGATATCATAGTTATAAATAGGAATAAACAGACAGCCGAAATAATTGATCCTACGATCAGATTTGATATATCGTCACTCAACCGTCTGAAGTAAACGAAGAGAAAAATAAAATCTACGATCCCACGATTCAGTACCTATCAGCGAAATACAACATTGAAAAAATCACAGTTAGCGGTCTCTTCTTCGGAGCGAGAGGCACCATTCCGAAAACCTTTATAAAGTGAAAGGAAAAATATAAGCTAAAGAGAGATCTTCACGATGCTATTGTCACCACCTTAATAGAATTTTCTTTAGCGATATTTCGTCAGCATCTATATGGTGTACACTCAATTTAAATTGTACTAGGTTCTATTTTTGTCTTATGTCTTAATCTCTTTAATATAAAAATTGGAAATTTATCTTTTGAAGAGGTGGAGAAGTTCAAATATCTTGGAGCAACAGTAACAAATATAAATGACACTCGGGAGGAAGTTAAACACAGAATAAATACGGGAAATGCCTGTTATTATTCGGTTGAGAAGCTTTTATCATCTAGTCTGCTGTCAAAAAATCTGAAAGTTAGAATTTATAAAACAGTTATATTACCGGTTGTTCTGTATGGTTGTGAAACTTTGACTCTCACTTTGAGAGAGGAATACAGGTTAAAGCTGTTTCAGAATAAGGTGCTTAGGAAAATATTTGGGGCTAAGAGGGATGAAGTTACAGGAGAATGGAGAAAATTACACAACACAGAACTGCGCGCATTGTATTCTTCACCTGACATAATTACGAACATTAAATCCAGACGTTTGAGATGGGCAGGGCATGTAGCACGTATGGGTGAATCCAGAAATGCATATAGAGTGTTAGTTGGGAGGCCGGAAGGAAAAAGACCTTTAGGGAGGCCGAGATGTAGATGGGAGGATAATATTAAAATGGATTTGAGGGAGGTGGAATATGATGATAGAGAATGGATTAATCTTGCTCAGGATAGGAACCAATGGCGGGCTTATGTGAGGGCGGCAATGAACCTCCGGGTTCCTTAAAAGCCAGTGAGTAAGTAAGTACGTATGTAAGTAAGTCTTAACCTCTTTTGTTTGAAACATGCTTATAAAATTTTTCATTTAAATTTTATTGTGAGCTATTTTGTGTCGCAAGGCAAACCCAAACTATTGTGTCAGTCTAATAAGTTAAACAACTTATTTTCCTGGACATAAGAAAAGCATTTGATACAGTGAAACATGACATCTTAATTGAGAAATTAGACTTATTAGGAATGAAAGGTAATGCTTTAAACTTATAAAAATCGTATCTTAACGACAGATTTCAGATAACGAAAATTGACAATTATTCAAGTAAACCTTTAATTATTAATATAGGTGTTCCCCAAGGCACAGTTCTAGGCCCTATTCTATTTTTAATATATATTAATGACTTATTAAAAATTGACTTACAACAATACAATGGTGTTCACTATTCTTATGCAGATGACACAGTTTTACTTTTTGGTGGAAAAAGCTGGTATGACGCATATAATAATTCAAATAATGGACTTAAATTAATAAAAAAATGGTTTGACATAAATTATCTTTCTATCAACGAAAATAAAATCATAATTAATCCATTCTCATTATCTGAAAAATGTAACAAACCTCCTACATCTATATTAAGTATTAAATTGCATACTTCTGATTGTTGTCTTATACAGTGTAAATGTCCGATTATTAAAGAGTCCTCTGAAGTTAAGTATTTAGGCATAATTTTCGATAATCATTTAAAATGGGAGCAACACATTAATTACCTTTGTAATAAATTACGTAAAATAGTATATTATTTTGTTTTATTGAGGAATTACTTGTCAATAAGTTTATTACGCACAATATATTTAAGTTTATTTCAATCGGTAATTATGTATGGAATTACAGGATGGGGTAGCTCATTTAAATCCAATTTTAATCCACTTTATTTATTACAAAAGAAAATAATTAAAATATGTCTTCATAAACCTATTGATTTTCCATCTCAAAATTTGTTTCTAGACTTTAATGTACTTAACGTAAGACAAATTTATTATATTGTATTAATAAAATTCATACATAAAAATCGAAATAATTTTGAATTGTATTCGCATAGTTATGGAACAAAAGGTATGAATTCTTTAAGATTGTTTGAACCAAAACGCAACACTGTTACAGTATTTAATCATAGTAGTAATTTAGGCCCAAAATATGTAACAAATTTATATTTAAATATCCTAATCTTGTCAATTCCAATAGTTCTAGTATTAAATTTAAAAAGTTACGTATGGATTTTATAAAAATTAAAAATTTGTAAATTTAAATTTATACACTATAATTGCAAATTGTATTGTATAATTATTAATTATAATTGTATTTTATAATTATTAATTTCAATTCTGGAATCCGCCCCTGAGCACGAGTTCTGCTCTTTCAGGAGCGAGCTAAAGTTTCTCTGTATATTTTATATTTTATGTTACAATTATTAGCAAAGTAATAAATAAATAAATAAATAGATAAATAAATAAATAAATAAATAAAATAAGTAAATAAATAAGTAAATAAAAATGAAGATGAACGAATGAATGATTGAATAAATCAATAAGTAAATTTCCGATTGAATAAATTACTAAATAAGTAAATTTCCGTATCTTAATGTATCTAAGCTCTTGAAGCTAGCGACCGCAAGGAGGCAAGTGTCTCCAGCTTAACAATAGTTGAAAGTGATAGCCTCGTTTCAGGCGTGTGTCTTGGATGTTAACTATTTTGCTTCAATGATGTTAGAGTTCTGAATTTCTCAAGTAGAATATTATATACTGTGCCTTAATAAATTTACTTTTACGAAAAAAGTTTTTTTTTTTAATTATTTATCACGTTTAAATAACTAAACACGCCATGTTTACAATTTCATTAACGTATTAAGTAACGAGCCGCCACTGAATAACCAGTCTGAGCGAAAATGTTAATGAGTACATCTCCTTTCGACTGAAGTTAGCAACTCAAACTTGGAACAAGAGATATTTCTCTTTCTTGTGCTGGCCCAGTGCCACCTGTATCAAAAATATTTTACTTCTCCGCCTTCTTTTTTTTATTATTATTTCTGTGATCACGGAGCATAACAGATTCTGATCTTACACGTCGAAAATTTACGATCTTGGAACTGACGAAGTTAGAGGAGAGGGAGAGAAGATGAAACTAATTTTAACAGAAAGTCACTGCATAACCCAAGCGACTAATAAAACAAAATAGAAATACGTGAAACGAACGGCCAATTAGATACAATATCCACGATTAGAAATATGAAATGTGGCAGCGCTGCCATCTCTCCTAGCCGAAGTAGAATGTCTTTGAACTGCTAGACAAAACAGTTTATTGCAATAAAATTAACTTCATAGCCTTTTCCAAAGCGTGTCTTAAAACTCGATTTGACATTTTGTTAAAATAAAACTGTAAGACGCATAGTCTGACAGATTTAAAATTTCGCGTGACATTTTTACAACGCAATGTTTCAACAGCACTTCAAGATGAGAGTTGAAGTTTCCATGGATAAGTTATTAAGTTTTCTTGGAATCCGTATCGTGTTATGGGAAATGTTCCCCACGTTTTTGAACTCCTTACAGATTCAGTCCCAACTGTCTAAAAGTAATTTCTTTAGTAGTGTAACTAAAAATCCTTGTAAGATATGAATCAATGAATTAAACACCTAACATGGCTGCGTTAAGGAGTGGGACTCAGATAAAAAGATAAGATGTACTACTCAAACAGCCTGTAGCTTTTGAGAAATGAAAGAATTATTAACACCACAGATCTAGACTGAGTTCTTGTTGAATTTTATGCATCACGATATTACTGTGTGGCATAGAATCTTAGACTCTTATGGTGTTTAACAGAAAAGAATAAGAGGTTAGAATGTGGTCATACGACAGCTGATTTAAAAATCGTTGGGCCGAAAGAATCACACATTTACTTATCTATTTATTTATATATTTACTTATTTACTTTATTTATTTATTTACTTATTTATTGTTTATTTATTTACTTATTTATTTATTTACTTATTTATTTATTTACTTATTTATTTATTTACTTATTTATTTACTTACATATTTATTTATTTATTTATTTATTTACTTAGTTACTTATTTATTTACTTTTTTATTTATTTACTTAGTTATTTACTTATTTATTTATTTAATTATTTATTTATTTACTTACTTAATTACTTATTTATTTACTTACTAATTAGTTACTTATTTATTTACTTATTAATGTACTTATTTATTTACTTACTTATATACTTACTTCTTTACTTATTTATTTACTTATTTATTTATTTATTCATTTATTTATTCATTTATTCATTTATTTATTCATTTATTTATTTATTCATTCATTTTTTCATTTATTTATTCATTCATTTATTTATTATTTATTTATTTATTTATTTATTCATTCATTTATTCATTCATCCATTTATTCATTTATTTATTTATTTATTTATTTATTCATTCAGTCACTCCATTCATTCATCCACGACATGGTGCAGCATAGATCCGTTCCGGTGACACAAGATTATCCCAGTCCCATGTTATTCTTATCCAAGTACAGATTCACAATTTATATTCAGTCTTCTTGTAATAATTTTCGCATAAATTTTATATGATACTGGTTGGATGTGCAGTATTTCCATGTCTGTGTTGATGTCTCTGTGGGTGTGGTTAGCATTTGTGATGTGTTCTGCATATGTAAAGGTGTTTTTTAATTTTGTTATGGCTGTGATGTGTTCTTTGTAACGTGTTTGAAAAGATCTGCCTGTCCGTCCTAAGTAGAAGTTGTTGCCGGTGTTACTTGACAGAAACTAAACACACTAGAACAATATGAAATATACAGACACACGAAAACACACCCCAACGAAATTCTCAACACACAACTCAATTTCAGAACACACACACTCTTTGACTCTACATTATACCACACGAACACACCCTCACAGGAAACAAAACAAGAGGCGCCAAGACCAAAACGACAAGTTCTGAGGATGACCCATAAATGGTCGAGACATGTAAACAAGGTACGTTAGAATTTATCATACATATTCCGAAGTGATACAGTGTTAAAAGTTGTGTAATCAAGATGTATAAGAATTATAGCATGAAACTAAGCTTACATGCAATCGCAAGGTATTTCTTTATCCGTAACTCAGCACCACTAAAATAAAATCTGGTACTAGTGGATTTAGTATGTTCTATTCCTCCCACACAACTAGTTGAGGTCGAAGAATACTCTAAATCAATTGGAAAGAACTAATAAAATCTATCTTGAATGTACTCCTAGACACATGGCGTCGCAGATAACGAAACGTCTGTTATTTCATCTAAAAAGAGGGCTTCACCTACCACCAGAGTCCTTTATCTGCCTTCTCAGAAGTGCTGGATTCCGGGTTCTGTAAAGAAGCGGTCTTAAGAGTTTAAGAAGGGCTTGAATTAAGGGCGAAACTATGAGAGGTTAAACTACTCACAGAGGACTGGCTGTCTGATTCTAGTAACTTCTTCTGTTATTAAATAGAAGGGTTTTTAAATGTGACGAATAGATGTTGACAGTTTACTGTCACATGAAGTGACACATACAAGTGGTGGCTGTAATACGAACTGACTTATAAATGATGTGGGATAGAAGAAGAAACTTCCTTACATATCATAACTTATTCTCCTGACTTGAATTCTGTCACTTGTAAAAACTCTCAGAATTCTTGTTTGGCGCTTGGGGATTTAAAGGCGTCACACCAATCAATGTATCAAAGTAAGTAGATCTAAATAGTTCAGACCATTTTAATTTCAATACTTTTTTATACATCTTGATTACATAACTTTTAACACTGTATCACTTCGGAATATGTATGATAAGAACTTTCTTCTGTTAAATTTTAACGTACCTTGTTAACATGTGTCGACCTATTTTCGGTCATCTTCGGAACTGGTCGTTGTTGGTCTTGGCGCCGCTTGTTTCCTGTGTGGGTGCGTTCGTGTGGTATAGTGTAGAGTCAAAGAGTGTGTGTGTTCTGAAATTGACTTGTGTGTTGAGAATTTCGTTGGGGTGTGTTTTCGTGTGTCTGTATATTTCATATTGTTCTAGTGTGTTGAGTTTCTGGCTTTTTGGTTGGTTGTGCAGTATTTCCATGTCTGTGTTGATGTCTCTGTAGGTGTGGTTGGCATTTGTGATGTGTTCTGCATATGTGGAGGTGTTTTGTAATTTTGTTATGGTTGTGATGTGTTCTTTGTAACGTGTTTGAAATGATCTGCCTGACTGTCCTATGTGGATGTTGTTGCAGGTGTTACATTTGAGTTTGTATACGCCTGTGTGATTGTATTTGTTTGTTTGTGTTGTTTGTGTGTTCAGATGTTTTTGTAGAGTGTTATTTGTTCTGTATGCGGTATTGTAGTTTAATTTCTTGAATGAGGTTGCAATTTTATGTGTTTTTTTGTTTTCGTATATTAGTGTGATGTATTTTTTGTGTTCTTGTGTTTGTGTTGTATTCTTCTGTTTTTTTTTGTGGTTTTGTTTTGTCTTACGTGTTATGTTGTCTATTACGTTAGGGTTGTATCCGTTTTCTTGTGCTATGTATTTGATTGTGTTTAGTTCTTCGTTTTTATATTTAATAAATTATATTTGAATTTCTATTGGATTCGTTGGTAGCATTTGTACGAATAAATAATATAGGATTTTGATTATTAGACCTACCTCCCTCATTTTCAGGTTATGCCGAATCGCTCGGAAAACTTTTCAGCGTAAATGAAAATGTATTTAGATGATTTGTTACGTAAACCAAAGACTTAATACTAACAATACGGATATTTTGCGGTATCTCGCACGATATAACAGGGAGACATCTTGCATGTGGCGCTGCTAGCGGCTTGACCTTTCAAATGAGGCCGGAATTCAAACTCTTCATTAAATATACGGGACTGGATGAGGAAATTAAAGAGATTGCAAGATGCATATTTTGTACAGATGTACAGGTGAGAGATGTAAATACAGATATTATAATCTTTCTTTGTATATGTGTCCACACCTGTGGAGTAACGGTCAGCGCGTCTGGCCGCGAAACCAGGTGGCCCGGGTTCGAATCCCGGTCGGGGCAAGTTACCTGGTTGAGGTTTTTTCCGGGGTTTTCCCTCAACCCAATACGAGCAAATGCTGGGTAACTTTTGGTGCTGGACCCCGGACTCATTTCACCGGCATTATCACCTTCATATCATTCAGACGCTAAATAACCTAGATGTTGAATAATTTCGAGAAAAAATTGTTCCGGGGCCAGGCGTCGAACTCGGGACCTTTGGTTTCACGTACCAACGCTCTACCAACTGAGCTACCCGGGAACTCTACCAGACACCGATCTAATTTTCCCTCTATATCCACAGACCTCAAAGTGGGCTGACAACTGTCAAGCAACCAACGTTGAGTGCACACTAACTCTGTGTGACTTAAATTGTGGCCCACTTTGAGGTCTGTGAATATAGAGGGAAAATTGGATCGGTGTCTGGTAGAGTTCCCGGGTAGCTCAGTTGGTAGAGCGTTGGTACTTTAAACCAAAGGTCCCGGGTCCGATGCCTGGCCCCGGAACAATTTTTCCTCGAAATTATTCAAATCAACTTTACAGGGAGTTATACCTGAAAGTTTGATTTGCAACCTAGATGTTGATACAGCGTCGTAAAATAACCCAATAAAAAAATTGTAGCCTATGTGTGAGCAGGTTTTTCATTTTATTGCATTTTCCAACTTTTAAATAAGCGGGAAAATAACAGTAGGCTATATTGAACTTTTTGTTCATTTTTTATTACAGGGAAGATCTAAATTAGCAGAAAATGTAAAATAAATGGGGAAGTTACTAATAATGGTTTAGTTTAACTGGCAGAGTTAAGGCCATTCGGCCTTCTCTTCCACTCAACCAGTATGATAGAAAATTACTACATTGCTATGAATATAACATAATTAATACAATACAATACAAAGCAATACATTACTACAATACAATATAATACGTAATTAATATAATACAATGACAGATTACAGAGTTACAGGGAAACTAAGGGGCTAAATATAAATGTTATGAAAATAGTAACTGAGAAATTTTGTTCTTTATTAAGAAATATAATGTTTAAAAAGTTGTGGCAATTTATACTTTCAAAATGATTCAAGTAGCCCCATTCTATTGTACTTTGAAGTCAGAAGTCATACTTAATTATCTCAATAACTGTGCAATGCTTAAAGCAACTGTAGATTGAAATAATCTCACACATATTTAATCCTTGCACTGTAGGGAGTAGCATTTGACAGTGTAAGTGATTTGTGAATTAGAGTTTTCTACTTTTCCGTGTAATTTTCTTTGAAGAATAACATTCATCCGATTAGAAAGCCTTCCAAGACTTAAGTGCATTATATATTAATGTCATGTCCAGCAATAAATGCGACTCTTTTTTTTTCTTTTTTAATATTTTGGACCTGATACAACGCAAATAAAAAAACATTAAGTATTTCTATTTCTGCCTTGGCATATTGCACGATATAAACACCTTATCTCTGACAGGCAACATGCCCAAGTGACCACTATATCTTATCAATTAAAAACGTTGAAAATCTACCTAATTAAATGGATTGATGAGAAACGTCTCTGATGTTTAGTGCCTTAGCAACCGTCCACCAGACATGAGTAATGATTTGCTTTAGGGAATAAGCGGAATAAGGTGCTTAAAGAAGTTTTTTTTTTCTTTTTTAGCTTTAATGAGAATATTATTTAAGAAAAGTGGTCATAATAATAATAATAATAATAATAATAATAATAATAATAATAATAATTTATTTAACCTGGTAGAGTTAAGGCCATACGGCCTTCTCTAACACTCAACCAGGAGTAAAATTGCGTTACAAAACACACCACAAATTTACAAAGTACACTACAATTTTACACACAAAACTGAATAAGATAATAATAATAAAATGTAAACAACAAGTAAGTAGAAATCAGACATTATAACATACAGAAAGAAAGAAAAAAGCATAATAAAATGTGAACAGCAGGTCAAAATAAATGAGACATACGGAGTATAAAAATAAGACAATTATTGATAATAATAATAATAATAATAATAATAATAATAATAAATAAGAATAGTAATAATAATATAATAATAATAATAATAATAATAATAGTAATAAAATAGTGCAGTACAAAGCATACAATGAATACAATATTTTTAACTACACACAGTAAGGAAAATTATGATTATATATAGCTAGCTCAACTTATCACATTATAGATATACCATTATCGGAAAATATGAAAATAAAAATACGAAATAAGTTAAATATCACTAGAACATAAAAAATGTGAATACGTGGAAACATGGAATACAACACTTGTCATAATAGTAAGTTAGTTTGGCAACTCGTCATAAGATAATTTTATAACTTGGATTTGAAAGATTTCAATGTTCGGCAGCCCTTGACTTCAGGCGGCAGAGAGTTCCAGTGTCGAGAGGTAGCAACAGTGAAAGATGAGTAATACGGAGATGATGTGTGGAGTGGAATTTCTAGCGTGTTATCGCGTTGTGATCGAGCATTAATATTATGATAGTGAGAGAGAGTATGAAAACGAGCGAATAAATAATAGAGGGATGAAGTGTGCATAATTCGATATAAGAGAGAAAGTGAGTGCAGATTTCTCCTCTCATGTAACCTAAGCCATGATAACTTCTCGAAAGAAGGTGAGATATGATCATAGTATCGAACATTACAAATGAAGCGGACGCACGCGTTTTGAACACGCTGTAGTTTCTGAGCGGAATCAATCCTGAGATCACTGAACAAAACGTCGGAATAATCGAAGTGAGGTAGAATGAGTGTCTGTACCAGCGTCTGTTTTAATTTAAATGGATAATGATACAATCTTTTTAGTGTATGGAGAATAAAGAATGCCTTCTTACATGTTTATTTAATGTCTCAGTGGTGAAGTTATAGCCTCGAATACCTTGATATACAACAGATTCAAACACTAGCAAGCGCAAATGGTTTCTGAACGAAGTAAAGTCACGAGCATGGCTTCTTTCGGTAAAGAAATAAGGCCCGTGTCGTCGAGTTACGCCACGAAAGATTTAGCAGTCCACTATTTTGTAATAACGACTAGTATGGTTAACCGTGAAACTAGCGGGCTTGAGTTCAAATTGTGGTTGGGAAAAATTTACTTGCTTGGGGTTTTTTCCAAAGTTTTCATTAAATCTCGGTGATTGACCCTGGACTCATTTCGCTGGCATTATCACCTTCATCTCATTCAGGCGCAAATCACAGAAACCTGCAGAATAGTATATTCTATTATCCATGTGCTAAAAAGGATAAATGTTCATCTCCCCTCTTGCTTAAAAAAGTCCCTTGTGCAGACACTTGCATTTCCCTATTTCGACTATGCGGACATTTTACTGACTGACCTCTCCAGCGACAACAAAATGAAACTTCAACGTGCTCATAATTTGTGTGTACGTTTTCTAAGCAATGTTCGTAAATATGATCATATTACCCCATCCCTGGAAGCAATAGGTTGGCTTAAACTAGATAAGAAAAGAAATTTACATTCACTTCTCTTTCTCTTCGAAATCTTGAACTCTTCTATTCCTTCGTACCTGTCGTCTCGCTTCACTTACCTTTCTTCCCACCATAATCTGAACACACGCTCTCGTCATGAAACAATACTAACAATACCATCCCATCGCACCTCCTCATACTCATCTTCTTTCACAATAGCCCTGCCAAGACTCTGGAATTCGCTACCTGCTAGCATCAGGGACTGTCGAAATAAAATTGAATTCAAACGAAAACTTACTAGGCACTTGGTCAGCAATTGATTACTTGTAAATAGTTTCTTTAATCTATCACAAAATATTTCAATATTCAGTAATTTCATCACTATAAAATTTTGTTATTCTAGATTTAATTTGTAATTCAGTAAATATAAAATATTCGTTGTTTCTCTATGATAAATTATCTAGCTTTAATTATTCAGGTAATCTTTTCGTACTTTGATTTTAGTCTAATTGTAAATTTAATACTAATTGTAATGTTATTTGTAATTGTAATTGTAAATCTAATACTAATTGTAATTTTATTGTTGATATTGTAGTTGGAATCTCCTGGTAGAGGGGCAAAGAAGGCCTGACGGCCTTATCTCTACCAGGTTAAATAAATAAATAAATACTACTAAAATACTACTAAATAACCATTGCTGTTGATGAAGCGTCGTAAAATAACTCAATTAAAAAAAACAATATTTCATATTGTTTGTGGATTATTTCTATAGCTAACTTCTGTTTATTTTTGTTTTGTTACTTTGTATTTTTATTCACGTAATAATAACATGAAGTCGTGGACACTTCAACCATAGTTAACATCATTACTATTTAATACGAGAAAAATTCGTACCGGCACCGGGACTCGAACCCAGGACCTCTCAGCTCTGCGCGCTGAGCGCTCTTTCCAACTGAGCTATGCCGGGACACGATCCACGGCGCTGGCCGAACCCCTCTCGTAATGCTTTTACGGCCTTACTACCTGCATTTGAGACGATACAAGTCATATATGCAGGAACACATATTTTAAATGACTTTGTGGCCATATTCAACATCAGTTTGTGACAACTGCTAATAGTTAATACATCACATATTCGGCCGGCGCCGTGGATCGTGTCCCGGCATAGCTCAGTTGGAAAGAGCGCTCAGCGCGCAGAGCTGAGAGGTCCTGGGTTCGATTTCCGGTGCCGGTACGAATTTTTCTCGTATTAAATAGTAATAATACATATTGGCTACTTCATAGTAGCCGTGTAGTATTCAATGAGGTGGGCGAGATCTCATACAAAATGAATATGTGATGTATAGTTAACATCCATTACGAAATCAGACACTGTACAAAATGTATGGCGACTTCAGTACAGATGTTGATATCCTGTGCTGACATCTGTAATTTTCTAGATAGTGCTCGTAGTTACTAAAATAGACACCACTGCTCATGTCACTGACGTCAAACTTCATTTGTTTCATTGTGTACTTAGCAGTGGTTTATTAACGTTTCTGGTTACGGATTATGACACCATGATTATGATTGCCTGGATATTCTTGCCGAAAGATTTTGCACACGTTCCCAGAAATGCCGAAGACAGTAAACACTAGGCTCTTAGTATGTGGTGAGATTGTGCTTGTAACATGAATGGTACCAAATTCAAGGTCAGATAAACTTTATTTCAATCTCTGCAGGAATATTTCAGAATTAAGCCTCAAAATAAACCCAATATTTTTTCTGTAATCTCTTTCAAAACAAGAAATTCGGAATATATATATAATGTCATCTTCTAAGCGTATCATAACAGATTGTTGACAACTGCCAATTGATACAGCTACATAGGGTGCAAACTTGACTATACCTTACATATTTCCTCTGTTCAGTTTTCCACGAGTTTTATGTATGTATGTGTGTATGTATTTTTAGTTATTTAACGACACTTTATCAACTACTAGGTTATTTAGCGTCGATGAGATTGATGATAGCGATATGATATTTGGCGAGATGAGGCCGAGGATTCGCCATAGATTACCTTGTATTCACATTACGGTTAGGGAAAACCTCGGAAAAAATCCAACCAGGTAATCAGCCCAAGCGGGAATCGAACCCGCGCCCAAACGCAACTTCAGACCGGCAGGCAAGCGCCTTAACTGACTGAGCCACGCCGTATGTATGTATGTATGTATGTATTTTTTATAATTACAGCATGCCCCATTACGTAAGTAATACTACATGCTTTCACTTTCTATGTAGTACAAATATATATATATATCTATACTAATAATAAATCTGTAGCCGAAATTTTTCTGGTAATTTTAGATTTTCCAAAAATAATTGGTCCTAACATATATAATTAATCACCCTGAAACCGAAAATCGCTTTTTTGAAATTTTCGTATGTCTGTCTGTCTGTCTGTCTGTATGTTTGTTACTTTTTCACGCGATAATGGCTGAACGGATTTCGATGAAAATTGGAATATAAATTAAGTTCGCTGTAACTTAGATTTTAGGCTATATGGCATTCAAAATACATTATTTAAAATGGGGGTTATAAGGGGACCTGAATTAAATAAATCGAAATATCTCGCTTATTATTGATTTTTGTGAAAAATATTACATAACAAAAGTTTCTTTAAAAATAATTTCAGATGAGTTTTATTCCTTGAAAAATTTTATAGGACTGATATTTAATTATATAAATGAGTTTTAAAATTAAAATAACTGCCATCTAAGGCCGTGTAATGAATTAAAAAACAAATGACTTCGTCTATAAGGGGACTTGGACAGCAACAATCGAAAGCTATGAAAGATAGCCTACAGATAATGTTTCTGTGTTTGTAAGAAGTAATATCGGAAGCTAAATTAACCGATTTGTATAATTAATTATTAATTCACCATTGGAAAGTGTAGTTTCTCTAGATGGACATAATGCTATAATGTTATTACAGTACCTTCTGAGTGAATTGAGAACAGGTAAGATTAAAATAGCTTCTTATGCACAGAAAACTTGATAGGCTATTCTGTACATTCGTTTCCTGTATTTCCTAAAATAATTTTTATGACCAAATGAATGGTCTCTGGATTAAAATGATCGCATTTTAATTATGCATATACAATTTAAAATAAGTAACATAATAAACGATTTTTCCTTATATCACACACGAATGTTCCCTGGATCAAATATCCTATTTTAATTATGTAATTACTTTATATTTATTTCTAACGGGTGCAGCGGAGCGCACGGGTACGGCTAGTATACAATATGTACAATGTTTTGGTAGTCTTAATTTACTTAAAATATCTATGTATGTATGGTCCTTATGTTGTAACACACATTTTTAACACTGTAGTAGTGCCTGTTTGTCACAAAATTTCTGAACTCACTTTTAGTTGCTGTTTTATCACACATTTTTGTTTTACACTATATTAGTTGCAAAACAAAAATGTGTGATAAAACAGTAACTAAAAGTGAGTTTAGAAATTTTGTGATGCATGTATGTATGTATGCATGCATGCATGTATGCATCCATTGCCTATCCACTTCACTTTATGTGATTCGGGTTCCACATATTCCGGATAGATGGCAGAACT